>NC_056731.1:1728157547-1728237547 GCF_019279795.1 Protopterus annectens | reverse complement strand
AAAAGGGGGCATGCAGAGGGAAAAACAATATGAAAGATAGCTAGGGATGTGCAGGACAGGTGTAGGGAAGGTCTATAGCTATCCATTTCTGATACAGCAACAGCTGTGTATTTGTACAGAATTTGGAGGTGGATGTGGATACTCAAACCCCTGAGAGATGGAAGAGGACAAAAGTAATGTGTTGGTAAGCCAATTAGACCAGATTTCATGTGTCCAGTGGACATGTGTTCGAAATGGACAGCTATGTATGGGGCAACATTTTTTTTGTGAGAACAGACTACTTTTTTTTTTTTTTTTTTATAAGGAGAGAGTGGGATGTTGGGGAAGGATAGTAGGTATATTTTGTGAGGTAGGTTGGGTAGGAAGACATGCAAGACAGACAAGACATCAGACAGGGGAGGTACATGACACATGTGGAGAGACAGGGAGAGTGGTTGGGAATCAGAAGCCCACGAGCCCCCACATGGATACAGTGGGACTGAGGTCCTGCATCTTCATGGCCCCAAAGGTGGCTATGCTAGGGGCTGAGCAGAAAGGGGCATTTTGACCCTCAAGATGCACCACACGGCCCTCAAACTGGTATAAGAGATCTCTGAACTCCTTTCGAAGCTCACTACGCACCAACCCCCAGACCTGACGATGGGTGACAGTGTCCTGTCCACACCCATTCCATCCCCTGAGGTGGTTCCACCTGAAGATGGTGCAGGTTAGCAGACAAGGAGGTCTCAAGTTGGTCCCAGACATGCTGGGGCCTGGTGTCATGGCCATTTGACGTGGGACAGGTGGATCCACTGGGATTAGTCTTCCCAAATGTACTATGGTGTTGCAGTTTTTTAGCATATGTTGGTTAGTCATGAAAAACGCATTCCAGGATTTGTTATAACAGCATGCATAGGGATTCCCATTAACCCAAAACACCAGATTTAGAACAGTTGCATAGCAAACAGAACACATGCATATATGGAACCACAGTGGGAATAATAATGGCATGTAGGTTACATTGATAGCAACAGGCCACCAATGATAGTATTTGAACAGGGAACACTAATAATGAGATGTTTAAATATTTGTAGAACAATGGGACACATGTCCCAACCCTAGGTTTTGTGAAAAACATGCCCACTGATTTATGTGTTTAGATTATTGGTGCAAATAGGGTGGAGGAGAGAGATGTCAATTAACAACTGTATAGGCTTCAATTGCTCACAAAATTAATGATTGTTACTCTAATCATTATTCTCCGGGTATTACCTCACTTTACATCACCCTACGGTTTTGGGTTGTGCAGTGGTATGTTTGCACACAGTGTATAATTAAACCTTATTACAGCTACTTTATACTGTTCCTTACCTGGTAGACCTGTGAAGGAAGTTTTTGTTAACACTACCTGACTGTTTCTACCCATATTCACATTGTCAGGGTTACATATGTGCACTCATACTGTGTGTGTGTGTGTGTGTGTGTGTGTGTGTGTGTGTGTGTGTGTGTGTGTGTGTGTGTGTGTGTGTGTGTGTGTGTGCGTGTGTGTGTGTGTGTGTGTGTGTGTGTGTGTGTGTGTGTGTGTGTGTGTGTGTGTGTGTGCTACTGCCACACTCTACCATGATTTATATCAGTCACCCTGAGTGTGGCCGGCAGTGACCTCTAGCTGTGTCAGCATGACACTTGACGGACATTTCTTGAATTAGACTACTTGGTGTATGTACATATCTTGCTGTCATTTGCAGCCTTGAGGTTGGACAGTGGGTGTTGTACACAGTGTATAGTTACAGCCTTCTTACAGTTACAGCTACTTTACACCTTTTCTTACCTGGCAGACCTGTGGAGGAAATTTCTGTTAACATTACCTGACTGTTTTTACACATATTCCTGAGTGAAAATATGCATACAGTTTAATACCACTCCTGGGATTCGAACTGTGCCTGTTTGTGCATAAATATAGAGCAATGATCATGTTTTATCAGAATGAGCTATTCAGAAACTGCTGTCTCCTGCTTGACTGTTTTCTTCCTAATACTCTCTTGGTTGTACAATCTGACCTTGTAATTCTGACATTCATGCATGGCAGATAGTTCTTATACTGTGTATTCATACTTTGACATAGCACAGTATGAAATCCCTGGTTAACACAACATTACTATTCAGGTATCAGATCTTGGTGCATTTAACATTTCATATAGTTAATCTCGTGTTTCACAGCTCCACAATCTTTGTCAGATGAGCCTTGATTAATTTTTGCTTACAGAGCTATAGTTACTATGCAGAAACTGTTTGCATTTCGATTCATACCACCACATACCAAAGTAAACATGACCAGTCCAGGGTTTTGACTTTTATTGACACGTACTGACACTTTTACTGATATATTCCCTGTACATTACTATTACTCTGCTAATGTCTTGTTTATTCAGTACAAGCCATACCCATTTTTAAATACTGACAGGTGATATTCTATTCCTTTCTATTTATTTGCCAATAATACTATAAGCTAGATTTCTACTCACCTACCATGCAACACAGCCTTAGCAGCCTCCTGGCATGGGCATCCATGTTCACAGCCCTCTCATCTGCAGCTGTACAGGAGATAGAGAAACATTTATGCATACCTATCCATCACATACACAGGCTGGACTTTGGAAAACACTTACTGATACTGATATTTACACACAAGCGGGACATTCCCTGCCTGTGAATCTTAGACCCACCTGTCCAAGAACTCCCTTTTCCTAAGCTTCAAGTCAGCAAAGTGGTGCCGGACTTGTAAACCAGTCCGTGGGATGCCAGTGGTACTGATGAGGTCATGTGCAAGACGGTCCCAGGCCTCCGCTTTGTATTGGGAGCCCTGGTACTGGTCCTGCAACAGTCTGCCATCATGGTTTTCGACTAGGAGTTCAACCATGACCCTGGACTCCTGAATGCCCCAGTGCTATGCCCGAAAGCGCACACCTTCACCAAAACCAGCCATAGGGCCTGCAGTGGGGAGCTACAACTGGTTATGAGCTGTATTCTTGCCTATGAGGTTTAAATAGGGCTGATTTCCCACCCTTTGCCGTGATTGGAAGGTTTTGAATATGCTGATCTAAGTTAAATGACAGGCGAACCCGCTTAGCAAAGATAAGCATTGCTTAAAGGGGTAGTTGCTAAGCTTACCAGTGCGCAGATTTGCTTAGCTATGCTAATTATTGCTAAGCATACAATTTAAGCTTAGCACAGCTGAGCACAATTTAGTGTTGTTCAGCTTTCATTTTATGGACTATTATTATTATTATTATTATTATTATTATTATTATTATTTTATTATTATTATTATTATTATTATTATTATCATTTTATGTGCTTTCATTACATTCTTTTGAGGCTATATTGTATGGGACACTTGTGTTTACATGGGGGTTTCACATCTGTACTTCACTGACAGCTCACATTTTGACCTGCTACACTACCCTGGTTAACAAATATATATTATTCACTACCTAAAACTAAATAACTAAAAATGAGTGGTTTGCATTGGGGCTTGAATCATGAATGATTACTTACTAAATGAATGCTCTACCCACTACGCTATTTCATTTGTACTGTTCTGGCTGTATAGTTCTATTTAGCTCCTTCAAATGTTTAAGCTATGCTATGCATAGGATGATAGGTTCATAGGTAGGTAGTAGGTTATTGGCCCTAGGGCCTATATAAGCCTAACCAAATGGTACCCTGGCTTTTTCCACCCAAGAAAATTATTTTCCTGTGCCCCTGCCAAGCAGAGCCACAGAAGTGATCCCCTTTGTGAATTTCCTATCTCCCATCCAATCATCAAGATTTTTCTTGAAGAGTGCTAATGAGGAGCTTTGTTTGATATAGATAGGTAGTTTATTCCAGAGTATGGGAAGTCTCTGGGACAGGAATCTATCCCTCCAGCATGTTTTGTTTATTGTGGTGAAAAGGTTTAGTTCCCTAGAGCATGTAGCTCAGAGGGATTTGGATTTCTTTAAATGGAGCATGTCCAACAGCTCTGGGTTTGACATAACTTTGTTTGTTAGGCAGAGATCGTCTCTGAGTAGGCAATATGTGACAGAGTAATGCTGGAGTTTTTTGAGACAGTCTGCATAGGGCATCTGTTTGAGGCCAGTAATCCTCTTTGTGAGGTATTTCTGCGGCCTTTCCAGTTGTTGTAGATGTTTTGTGAGGTACATACCAAAAGGGGCATTGTACTCTATTCTGGGTCTAATGAGTGATGAGTACAGGGGAACAATGACCTCTTTTTTCCTGGATGAGAAACCTTTTGTGATGAGGTGTGCCATGTAGAAGGATTTCCTGACTACTGTGGCGATGTGATTATCAAAGGAGAAACTGCTGTCCACCTGTGTTCCAAGGTCTCTTTTCACATTTTTGGTGTTAAGTAAACTACCTCCTATGTGGTAGATCAAGGGTACAGAGTTTTTACCAAAAGGGATGACAATGCACTTTTTGGCATTGAGCTTGTGGCCTTGGCTTTGACACCAGGCATCTGTCTCAGTGAGGCCCTTTTGTAGGATGTCCACATCATTAGGAGTTTTGATTATGGCTCCTAGTTTACAGTCATCTGCAATCTTTGTTAGCCAAAGACCTTCTGT
This sequence comes from Protopterus annectens, assembly GCF_019279795.1. Taxonomy (NCBI): domain Eukaryota; kingdom Metazoa; phylum Chordata; order Ceratodontiformes; family Protopteridae; genus Protopterus; species Protopterus annectens. The sequence goes on along the minus strand of NC_056731.1, from coordinate 1,728,232,946 downwards.
GTTAGCCTGTACTTCAGAGAAGTAGATACCAAACAGGAGATGAATTAGGACTGAACCCTGTGGTACTTCACTTGTCACTGGTCTGAAGTTGGATTTAGAGTCTGCTACTTTCACAGTGTGGGTTCTGTCAGTGAGCCATTTGGCAACCCATCATGTGAAATAGGGATTTATACCTGGTTTAGTGAGTTTATCTATAATTCCAGAGCAGGAGATGGTGTTGAAAGCCTTGGCAAGATCTAGATAGGCTGTGTGGACCACTTACCCTCATCTACGGCTTTGGTGACCACTTCAAAGAAGCCTATCAGGTTTAGGAGACATGATCTGCCTTCTACAAACCCAAACTGGGTAGGGTCCAGAGTTTGTGGATTACCAATGTCATTGTTTAGAAGTTCCATGATGATACATTCCATAGCCTTGCAGACCAGGCTTATCAGGCAAATGGGGCAGTAGTTCCCGGGGTCTGTGGTGGCTCCCCCTTTTTGGAATGGGATAACCGTTGCTGTGTGCCATTCAGTGGGCATAAAGCCTGAGGTGAGGCTATGATTGAACATAGTACTTAGGTGGGGTGCCAGTTCATTCTGCAGTTCGTGTAGAACACAGCCTGGGATGTTGTTAGGTCCCATGGATGCTGTGTTCTTGGCTTTGGAGAGTGTGTTTTTTACCTGTGCAGCTGTGATTACATGTACTTTGCATTCTTCCAGTATAGAGATGGACCATTTAGGGGGTGAGAGAGGGGTAAAGTTAGCACTGAAGCTTTCTGCCAGGATGTTGGTAATATCAGTTGGTTCTGTATATTTAGTGCCATTGTGCTGTAACTCAGAGCAGATCTGAGTGTTGCCATTGAGATTCTTGACATAGCTATAGAATGCTTTGCGGTTGTCTTTAGAATCAGTGGCGATTTTGTTTTCGTAACTAGCTTTGGAGGATTTTATGAGGGATCTCAGCTTCTTACTGAGGCTGACCACGAAGTTCCTCCAATCATGGGATATTACTCTCTTTTGCAACAGTTTCTTTCTTCTATTGTAGAGTTTGTTTATGGCAGGGGACCATCAGATTGGCTTCCTTTTTTTGTTGGATAGCATCTTGGTTCTGTTAGTGATTGCACAATCCATGCACTCGTGTAAGTGCTTATAAAGTGCATTTGTACAGGATTCAGCAGGCGTACCTCTATTGTACATCAGCATGGGTGTCGTGAAGTTTGCCACTTCTGTCTTAAGAAGCGTGAAGTTGGCTTTAGAGAAATTATTTTACGGTGGTTTCCCTAATGGGGGGGATGGGGGTGGGATGTGGATGTCTAGGGTGATTAGCTTGTGGTTGGATCTGACCAACGAGGAATTTACCTCTGGTGTGGAACACCGGTTGCCCATGTTGGTAATGACCAGGTCTAGGATACTGCTGCCCCTGGTGGGGGTGTGGATAAGTTGATCCAAGGCGTTGGAATTTATGAATTCCAGAAATCGTTGAGCACAAGAGTTGGTACATGAGTAGTTTTCCCATTTAATGGTGGGGTAGTTGAAATCGTCCATTATTAGGGTGTTAGGTTGTACCCTAATATTTTCCAATGTATCAAGAAATGAGGCGTGAGAATCCTGGGGCATGGTGGGGGATCTGTAGCAAGCTACAATTTGGATTGCGGTCTTGCCCAGAGTTAGTTGCACTTAAATAATCTCGGATGCATTATGCTGAGCAACTAGCCTGGAGGTGTGGATATTCTTAATGAATATGGACACGCCTCCACTTTTAGTGTTTCAGTCCAGGTTAGGTGGCCGAAGGGTGTGGTATGAATTATAGCCTGGTAATGCAGGGGTGCTCTCTGGAGCCTTGAACCAGGTCTCTGTCACTGCACAGATGTCGATGTTCTCCACTTTAAGGAGTGCTTCGAGTGAGTGCATTTTGAAGTTTAGACTTCTAGCATTAAGTAGCATCGCCCTCAGATTTTGCTTGCTTGTACCTGTTACGGTAGTGAGTTTATCATTTGAATCTTGCCTAAAAAAGGCACTATAGGGGTGGCAAGAGCCTTAGCTAGTATCTGGAATCCCAAGGGCAACAGGTGCAGGCCATCTCTGGCAAAGCATCATTGTTTGTTGATCATGTCATCCCAGGCAGATACTGGATCCACTTAGAATGGCACCAGAAGCTTAGCCAATTGTTGAAGTCAATCATTTTGTCCTTGTACTGTGGTATCATTCTGGGTGATGGCAGGATGCTACTCAGGGCTAGAGTCATACCTGCCTGGGCTACAAGATCAGACAGCTCCTCCATGTCTCTTTTCATGTAGTCCAGTGAGGTACATCTCAGGTCATTCACACCAACATGGGCAATGACAGAGTCATATTTGTACTTATTGTGGAGTGACCTGAGTGCATGCATTATGTGGTGGATCCTGGCACCTGACAGACAGCTGACAGTAACTTTCTCCTTGTTTAGCCTGGTGAGTGGAACATCAGTGTGCCTGACTATAGAGTCACCTATGACTATAGTGTTGGGCACGTTGTTATGCCTTATGGGTTGTGGTTGAGTGGCACACTAAGATTGTGGGCTATGTGCCATTTGGGTTGTGTTGGGGGGTGGAGGATGCTTGCATTTCTGCTTTGGAGGTCCCTGTTGCTTGGGTAGATTTTTACTGACAGCCTCCGTGAATATAGGTGTGTGTTTTGTGTTTCTATGTGTGTGTTTTGGTGGTGTAGGTTTTGAGGGACTATGTGATGAGTGTGGTTTGGTGCAAGTGTTTACCTTTTCCTCTTAACTGTCTAGTCCAGTCTTGGGTGAAGAGAGCCTTGCTTTCAGTTTGGCTATATAAGTGCATCTCTCACAGGTTGTAGTGTTGGGTGGTAGGATAGGAGCAGAGGGGTGTCTGTGTACATGAGGCAACTGCCTGGATAGGTGCTTATTTATTAAGTACTAAAACTGTTTTCTTCTAGACAAGTGAGGAAAGTTGAGTGCTGTAGTAATTTGTAGCTTATTTAGTGCTTACAGTGCGTTCTGAACAAGTGCTGAGCTCAAACAAACAGATTTGAGTGCTGAAACTAGAAAACTGGCTTGTTCTAAGAAACAAAATTAAGCTAGAAGGCTTCCCTCCAACACAGAAAGTCTTGGGGGCTCAGAAGCTTATAAACAGTCCTGGAAATAGCAAATCTGTATCTGGATTAGACGACTTACAGGAAAGGCAGGAAACAAGCTTAGAAATTGTTTTTTTTTTTTTTTTTTGTGTAAAGTGGAAAGGGGAAAGGAAGAGCAGAAGCTAACTGGGTTGGATTTCTCAAGTGTTCTCCCTGGATTAGGTAGAATGAAATAATGACACTAGACTGGGAGGAGTGTCCCAGATCAAATTTATAGTAAGGGCGGGCACCTGCAAAGCCACCAAGTATAATAACAGGATACCAATAAGGAGGGAGGGTGGAAAACAAAAATCATAACAAACAAACCCAACCAGATGCTTAACAATTGTAGAAAAGTTCTAGTTAACACCTCACACATAGTGAAACTAGCTAGAAAAGTATATGTAGACAATAAAAGTGCTATACATAACTCGTAAAAATAAGCAAAAAAAACAGGGTACTTAATGTTATATATTACAGATTAGTTGTCTCAGAGCCCTTTCTCCGATTAGCTGCACAACTCGCGCACACCCGCTCAGCTACGTTTAAACTTTATTGGGGATGGAAAAAAAAATAAACATGTAACATTACTCTTATAAACTTAGAAAGCTGCTAGAATACATCAGTTTGTGTTAGCATACATTTTTTTTGAAGGATATAAGTTATGCAACTCAAATTTATGTCACTATTTAGTGACTTCAATCCTTAGATCATCCCAATGATTCACCAGACAAGAGAAAATTTTATGAGGGAAAGGCCAAAAATATAAGGGAAACTGGACATTCTGCAAAATTCTAGGCAGTTGAGAGCTATGTTGTGGGGGGGTTGTGCTTCTGTATTTTGTCTGCGGACACTGTTACCTTGTGATAACATTGTCCACAGACACTGTTAGTTAATTTAGAATTGCTATATGGCAATTCTGGAGTGCAGGGGGTGTGTGTACTGTGTGAGCAATGCTCGGACATGCCCCCTGCGCTCGTACATGCCTCATGTCCGTGTAGAGAATACAGCAGCATGCCTTCATTAATATGCAAGGTGCACTGCTGTTCTACACAGGCATAATCCACTCCATGCAGGAATAGCATTATTCCTGCATGGGTTTTAATAAATCCAAGGGACTGTCTCATATATCACATCTGTTTAAAGCTTTAAAAGTCTTAGTTTTAAAGCTTACTGTAATCTTCCTGCCTTGCTTCTTTTTTTCTTTTTTTTTTTTTGTCGTTTTTTTTTCCATATTTTTCACAAGTACAACATTTGCTTTAGTCTTTCTACATACATCCCGTTCTTTTTCTTTAATTTTAATCTCACTTAAAACATTGTTCTTGCCTCTTCTGCTTGTATCTTATGAATAATTTCTCTCCGCCATGCTTATTGTCCATATGCATGTTCCTCTTGCTGAATTAGTCTCTAAAGTACTTCATCCTGCAACCCTTCTGAATGGATGGTTGCCTCCTTGCATTGCTATGATGCCATTTATCTCAGGTTTTTTTCAAAAAGATTTTTTAAATGATTCTCTGAATCCATGAACACGCCATCCCCTTCTCCTTCTCCTTCACCATCTCCATCTCTTCCTTTCCTTACACTCTGATTCATACACGTCCTCCATACTTGCACTTTTCATCTTTCTGCAATCACTATACTAGCAAGTGAAGAACAGTGCAATCTTTGATGAGTTAGGAAAGTTCCCTGATGACCTGCCCATGTAAATACCACCTCAGGTCTCCCCAGAAAAGAGGCCAATAGCCTAGTGGGACTAATCTGATCAGCAAAGGATAAATAAACAAATAGTCTTAGATTTCACTATATATATATGACCATCAGGAATTTGAGATTAAGCGTCTAAGTAAGAACAGATTGATTGAAACCTGATTTTTTTGTCAGGAACAGACATTAAACTAGATGAAGGTGCAATCTGATGTAGAAGGATGGGTTTCATAACTGCAAAAACAGTACCACTTCTCCAGTCAACAAATGTGCAACACTTAATTTGCTTTTAGACATATATGATAGTAGTACTATTTCAAGAATGAAAAAGCAAGTATGTGAAGAAGCCCTCTGGAATAAATGGTATAAGATTAAAAAGTACCGAGACAGCTTAATATATAAGGATTTAAGCGTCTAAGCGGCATTTTTCTTTTTTCAAATCAGCCCACCTTCCTGCTGCTGAGCGTCCTTGGCAGTGTGCTAATACCTATACTTTCACCTGGATATACCCTGTATTTTTCGCCGGGGTTGAATCCTACAACTAACTCTGCTACTGTACACTCTGCCTATTTCCCTTGGAAAATACTAAGACCCTACCATCTCCTGCAAGCTACTACCTCAGGATACCAATAAACTTTCACCTGGATATACCCTGTATTTTTCGCCGCGGTTGCATCCTACAACTAACTCTGCTACTGTACACTCTGCCTATTTCCTTGGAAAATACTAAGACCCTACCATCTCCTGCAAGCTACTACCTCAGGATACCAATAAACTTTCACCTGGATATACCCTGTATTTTTCGCCGGGGTTGAATCCTACAACTAACTCTGCTACTGTACACTCTGCCTATTTCCCTTGGAAAATACTAAGACCCTACCATCTCCTGCAAGCTACTACCTCAGGATACCAATAAACTTTCACTTGGATATACCCTGTATTTTTCACGGGGTTGAATCCTACAACTAACTCTGCTACTGTACACTCTGCCTATTTCCCTTGGAAAATACTAAGAACCTACCATCTCCTGCAAGCTACTACCTCAGGATACCAATAAACTTTCACCTGGATATACCCTGTATTTTTTGCCAGGGTTGAATCCTACAACTAACTCTGCTACTGTACACTCTGCCTATTTCCCTTGGAAAATACTAAGACCCTACCATCTCCTGCAAGCTACTACCTCAGGATACCAATAAACTTTCACCTGGATATACCCTGTATTTTTCGCCGGGGTTGAATCCTACAACTAACTCTGCTACTGTACACTCTGCCTATTTCCTTTGGAAAATACTAAGACCCTACCATCTCCTGCAAGCTACTACCTCAGGATACCAGTAAACTTTCACCTGGATATACCCTGTATTTTTCACGAGGTTGAATCCTACAACTAACTCTGCTACTGTACACTCTGCCTATTTCCCTTGGAAAATACTAAGACCCTACCATCTCCTGCAAGCTACTACCTCAGGATACCAATAAACTTTCACCTGGATATACCCTGTATTTTTTGCCGGGGTTGAATCCTACAACTAACTCTGCTACTGTACACTCTGCCTATTTCCCTTGGAAAATACTAAGACCCTACCATCTCCTGCAAGCTACTACCTCAGGATACCAATAAACTTTCACCTGGATATACCCTGTATTTTTCGCCGGGGTTGAATCCTACAACTAACTCTGCTACTGTACACTCTGCCTATTTCCCTTGGAAAATACTAAGAACCTACCATCTCCTGCAAGCTACTACCTCAGGATACCAATAAACTTTCACCGGGATATACCCTGTATTTTTCGCTGGGGTTGAATCCTACAACTAACTCTGCTACTGTACACTCTGCCTATTTCCCTTGGAAAATACTAAGACCCTACCATCTCCTGCAAGCTACTACCTCAGGATACCAATAAACTTTCACCTGGATATACCCCGTATTTTTCGCCGGGGTTGAATCCTACAACTAACTCTGCTACTGTACACTCTGCCTATTTCTCTTGGAAAATACTAAGACCCTACCATCTCCTGCAAGCTACTACCTCAGGATACCAATAAACTTTCACCTGGATATACCCTGTATTTTTCGCCGGGGTTGAATCCTACAACTAACTCTGCTACTGTACACTCTGCCTATTTCCCTTGGAAAATACTAAGACCTTACCATCTCCTGCAAGCTACTACCTCAGGATACCAATAAACTTTCACCTGGATATACCCTGTATTTTTCGCCGGGGTTGAATCCTACAACTAACTCTGCTGCTGTACACTCTGCCTATTTCCCTTGGAAAATACTAAGACCCTACCATCTCCTGCAAGCTACTACCTCAGGATACCAATAAACTTTCACCTGGATATACCCTGTATTTTTTGCCGGGGTTGAATCCTACAACTAACTCTGCTACTGTACACTCTGCCTATTTCCCTTGGAAAATACTAAGACCCTACCATCTCCTGCAAGCTACTACCTCAGGATACCAATAAAGTATGTCTACTTATACCATGGCCTTGTAATTATATAACCAGTTAACCCCGCTAGGTTTTCTGTTTGCTCCTAGTCAAGCTCATCAGCAGCAACCCCCCTTACTCCTTTATCTCCTTTCCCTCCCTTACCTAGACCTTTTCTTAGCTTCTGCTCTTTCTCTCCTTTGTCTAGCCTACTCTGGCCACTAAATGGCATCCTTCTACTATCATACTTGCTGCCTTTGATTCATTGTAACACTTTCCATTACCTTACGTGTCCTGTACACGAATCTCCTCTCCAACCTACTTACTTGTCTCTTTCTCTCTGGACCCTGCCAAAACATCCTTCCATTATACAAGCACTCCAAGCCAGTACCTTTTCCACAGTTTCACTTTAAAACCTCAGGTAATATAAGTTCTTTTACCTCCTACATACCTACCTGCTGTTTCCCTTACCTTATACATTGTTTTTTTCACTGCCACAACATTCCTTTTGTCTCTTCCTGCTCCGTTCGCCCTTCGGGCTCACTCCGCTCCCCTCTCTGCCCCCAAATCTCACCCGCCCCTAGCACCTCTACATTTAAACCCTCATAGACACACCCCCTTCCTTCTCTAAACCAACTACATACTGTTACTGTATCCACACCCTAAAATAGACTCCTCCCTCCTCTACCCACCTACTTACCAAACTATACTCCCATTATACTCTCACTCAAACCTATTACATTCTCAATTATCATGCAAAAGCAATTTCATCCTTTACTAGTTCTTACTTTCCTAACTACACTTATCTCTATCTATCTCCTGACCTCCTATGAAGAACCCCTTCCCTATACTCTCACACTCCCTCACAAACAAACACTAATATCTCCCCTAGCTCTATCCACATGTTATTACAATTCTATCTACACTACCTCCTACCTTCATTCTAAATATCACCGTCTTTCTCACATTAAATACCCAACTTTTAACCTCAACAAACATTTTGACTACTACTTCAAAACTCCTCACTATTACAACCCTATATTAACCCATGCATTAATAGATGGCGACATCCACCCAAACCCTGGACCTAAGCTATCCCCACCACCCTCCAACTGCCACCACTTTAAAATCCAACCAACACCTCCTACTAAACCCCCCAAATCACTCTCAATTGCCCATTTAAACATACGCAGCATTTGTAATAAAATACCACTAATTCATGCTCTCCTAGATGTCCAGCAGTTTGATATCCTCTGCCTAACAGAAACATGGCTTAAACCTTCAACACAAGACAACGAAGTTATCCCCCCAGGTTACAATATTCTAAGACAAGATCGCTTACAGAAAAAAGGTGGAGGGGTTGCAATTCTCTATAAATCTGGACTGCAAATAACTAAAGCAAGCTACAACCTACTATTTGACAATAATGTTGAAATAATTATTTCTAAACTTCAGCTCAATCCCCATAAAACAATCAACATTATCTGCACCTATCTTCCCCCAGGTAAAAACCTCACTACACTAGAAGACCTACTAAGCTGGCTTTCTCTAAATCTTCTACAAGAAACAATAGTACTAGGTGACTTTAATATTGACTGGAATTTATGTAAACAAACCAATCCATCCACCCTCATTAACCTGCATGGCTTCTCTCAAACCATTAACTCCCCAACAAGAAAAAACAAACCTAATCATAAAGAAAGTATCCTTGACTGGATACTAACAAACAGTCCTCAGCAAAAATATACAACTGGAACCCTCCCAGATGACCTTAGTGACCACTTACTAACATATATTATCAGGCATAAAACAAGTATGACCATACCTACCCAAGTCAGAGTATCCTGTAACAAAAAATCTTGACCCCAATCTGTTTCTAAATGAACTTAGGCAAGTCAACTGGTCACCCCTTAAATCTCTTCCCATAGATGATGCTGTTAGTTTCTTTAATATCACTTTTCTAACAATCCTTGAACATCATGCACCTACACGTGAAATACGAGTTAAATCTAAAACAGCCCAATAGCTCTCAAACAATACAAGGAAACTAATCCTTAGTAGAAATAAAGCTTGGGCTAAATGGTGAACCACAAAAAACACAACTGATCACCTTATCTTTAGGCAACAAAGAAATATGACAAAAAAAGCTATACTGCAGGACAAAAATAATTTCTATACTCAGCTACAGCAATCATCCCTTCACCAACCAAAAATATTCTGGAGTACCATTAACATGCTAATATCTCCTGGGAAAGTGGCCACACCAAATCCTTTAGGCTCAAATCCTGATTGCCCATTACAAACAGCTAATGACTTTAATAATTTCTTTACTTCCGCTATATTAAAGCTAGCAAACCAACAAAGCCCCGATACCTCCAAACTATCAAGCCCAAACCCAATTCCTCCGCCATTTCACCTCAAACCCATACCCACCTCTTATATACTGTCCTTACTTCAAAAATTAAAACCCACAACCTCCTCAGCTGATAAACTACCAGCAGAATACCTCCAACTAGGTGCAAAAGCTATTGCCTACCCCATCTCAACACTGATTAACAGGACCTTAAAAGAAAGTACAATTCCATCAATCTGGAAAATCTCACACATCATCCCTCTTTTCAAGGGAGGTGACTCTACTGAATATTCCAACTTCCGCCCCATAGCATTACTATCTCCTCTTGCAAAAATAATGGAGAAATGCATCCACACACAGTTACTTAACCACCTATTAAGCCACAATCTCCTAGCTAATTGCCAACATGGTTTTCGGCCATTTCATAGTACAACCACAGCCTTACTATCATTTACTGACTCTATTAACAATAATCGCAATAAGAATACTCTTTCCTCAGCATTCTTTGTAGACCTGTCTAAAGCCTTTGACATGGTCAATCACCAACTACTCCTCCATCGTTTAAAGTCCCTCTCCCTAGACAATTCAACCTTAAACTGGTTTACATCCTATCTGGATAATCGAAAACAGGCAGTTCTTTGGCACAGCCATCTCTCTGATCTCCTCCCCACCTCTATAGGTGTCCCTCAAGGCTCTATCTTAGGTCCTCTACTGTTCTCCATTTTTATAAATGACCTTCATCTAACCACTTCTCTATCAACTTGTATTCAATATGCAGATGACACTACTATCATTTGCTCAGCCTCAACACAGTCGGAACTTCATTCCCTCACACAAAAAACCTTCTCAACAATAGAACAATGGTTCTCAAATCACTGTCTCCTCCTTAACCCCCAAAACAAAACTCTTGCTTTTTACACCTACTCACTTGTGTCTCTCTCCTAATTTTACTCTTATATCTAGTAATGGTACCCTTATCTCTCCAGACCAGAATACCAAACTCTTAGGCATTACAATTGATAATCAACTAAAATTTGACACTCACATTAACGCTATAATAAAATCTACTAATAGAAAACTTGGCTCTCTCTATAGAATCAAATCCTTCTTAACTCCTGAAGCCAGAACTACTATAGCTAGAACCCACTTAATTTCTACCCTATTATATGCCTCCCCTATATTTACTAATCTTTCTAAGTTTAATCTGAACAAACTAGCAATAGCATATAATAGTATTGCCAGATATGCCACTAACTCTCCATATAGGACTCATCACTGTCACAATCTAAAAAAACTAGGCTGGCTTGAACTACCCCACCTTATTCAGCTTAACCAACTCACCATTGCACACAATGCCCTTTATCACCCTGACAACACTCCAATGCTCTCTACCCTCATAAAACCTTACACCAATCTGAGGAACCTACGCTCCTCTAACAAAGTATTGATTCATACCTCCTTATCTAATAACTTAGCAGGTGACTCTATATTTTCCAACTCAGTTGGAAAAATTTGGAATCAACTACCTCAGCACCTCACAACCCTAACATCACTCCCACTATTTAAAACTAACCTAAAACTCTTCCTATCTAACCACTGGCTCTGCTCCTGTAATAACCCTGACTAATCATCTTCATCAATAAGCCTGACTAATCATCTTAATCTTCATTTCCTTTATTCTCATTTATTTGATTTATTAACATTCCTTCTTACTTAATAAATCTAGACTACTAGATTTTCATCACCACACTTGATTCTGATACTCCCTCTACTAAATGACATATATCTTAATTTCTCAACCTCTAATGAAATTGCTTTTAGAGTAAACAATGTTCATAACTCCTATATTCTCTAGTACTACACTATTCTGTATTCAAATGACTACACATCCTGTTGGAGTGTTGCAATTCTATGCTTTTTTCTGTATATTTTTACCTGTTTAGAAGTATTGTAGTAGAACATAGGCTTACAGTTCTGTGTATTTTTTTGCATATTTCTTGTATAATCTAATATCTTGAATTTTTGATATTTTGCTAAAATTTTTAATCTTGTTAGTAGTATTGTAGTGGAGCTTTTCTCCTCGGGTCTCCACTGAAAATGGACATGTATCCAGTTGGACTAGCCCGGTAAACAAATGTAAAATAAATAAAATAAATTTAAAGTTTTGAAGAAGTAATGAGGGGAAAATAATTACAGAGATTTTGAGAGCATACAGAAGGTATGCATGGAACTGTCTGATAAGGTTTCTGAGAAGAGGTATAGGAGTATGAATTGAGAATTAGAAAATGTCTATATGTACAGGATCAACAGATTAGGAATTTGCACCTATGGCATACTACTCTACTAAAACACAGTGGCACAAAAGGCATCTAATTCTAAATGCTGGTAGTGTAACATAGATCAGGCAGGTATGCCTTGTATGATCAGGACAGATACAGACAGGCTACGAGAAGTTGGGATAAGATTTCCTGCAAAATATCTGCATGGATGTGGAAGTCACTAGGGCTAGGGATAGAGGAAGAAAGATACTGGTTGGATGAGGAAAGAACTGAGTATGAGGTGAATACACTATACCCTAAAGAGTGACTGTATGAAAATGGAAAACCTCAAACCAGTGATAAATGAGTAATATGCATATTTATTACCTGAAATTAATTCAAAGAGTTAAACATTATTATAAACTGCATGCTATGGAAAAGAAGCCTGCAAGTTAGCTGAGAACATGGCTCGAAGCAAAACAATACTTTATATTTTCCATTCAGTGGAAGTAAGTCTGCTGGTGAAGGACTTGCATCTACATCCATAACTTTTGAATAAATTCTAAAACTTCATCTCCTGGTGTCTTGGTATATCCCACACAGTTTTTTTTTTTTTTTTTTTTTTTAGTTTTGTTTTTTTCTGTGTTCTGGACTATTTTGTTTGCTTCTTTGTGTTTTATTGTGGTCCTTGGTTACCATGACTTCAAGGAATCATTCAGATATCCAAATAAGGAATCCAGAGGCCTTTAATATTAAGACCATTCAAAGGGACCTCAGCAGATTGGTAAACATACTTTCACAGATGGTTTTAATCCAACATTTCTGGCATGGTTTTTCCCACGTGTCTACAATTCACATTAACCTACAAGTTTTTAATCCTAGGGAATAGAGCTGGTTGTTCACAAATTAATGACCAGAAAATGTCTGGAAGCCAAAAAAAATTGTATTTTCAGTTTTCTGGAAGGAGTTATACTGGTGAAGGACTTGCATCTACATCAAGGGCAATAGCTTTTGAATAAATTCTAAAACTTCAGCAACCAGTGTCTTGGTATATCATGCACAGTTTCAGTTTATTTGGATAAGATTTGGCAAAATATCTACATGGATGTGAAAGTCATTAGGGCTAGGGATAGAGGAGAAAATACTGGTTGGACAAGGAAATAACTGAGCATGAATGAAATACCGTCAACCCAAAATAATGACAGTAAAAGAATGGAAAACCTCAAACCAGTGATAAATGAGGAGTAGGTCTATTAATTACCTGAAATTAATTCAAAGTGTTAAAAGTTATTATAAACTGCATGCTATGGAAAAGAAGCCTGCAGGTTGGGTTAGAAATGTTTTACTTGAAGATGGATAGGTCACAGATTTCATAAATGATGATAATAAAATGTTGCTCTATATTTTTCTTATTATTAGCTATTTCAATAAAACCTTAAATGGCTAGGTAGCATCTATGTATGAATATATTTATAGTTATTAGATATGTAGTATCATTGCACTGTTATCCAATACAAGTTATAGATTTTTTTTATGGTTTTGTTCTTTAAACAAAAATATTTAAATAAGTAGGATTTTAAAATAATTAATATGCACTTTTTCCTTCATTCTTTAGGGAATGCCCATTGATATATGTGAAGTTGGCATGACACTTTTTGCACCATTTACAAGGCTCGGTCTCCTTAGAGTTTTGCTCTATTTTCAACATCAGATTTAGGCTATCACATGTTTATCTGCAATAGCTTTCACTTTCCTCATTCCTAGATGTCTCCATGAATTGCATTCTGATCACACCTTCTCTGTTTGAATGGGAAAATGAATCTAGTGCTTCATTAGAAGCAACCTTACTAAACTACTAGTCCAAACCTCTATACGTGAAAGACATGTAGAGTCTCACAGAGGTAGCTAAGGCAGCCTTACATAACATTGTTTAAAAACATTGAAAGTTCTTTGTAATATGTAGCACTTTTACCACCTCTTCTGCTTTTAACAGGGCTTTTCTGAAATGTCTAGCCGACAGTGTATGCATGATTTCAGACGCTGCTTTGGTTATTCCTATATAGGCTGCATGGAAAGGAAACGCTGAGAGTCCATTGATTTGTCATATGCTTTGGATGCCTGATGCAGTATGTGACTGTCATATACCAACAGACTACTTGACTCTGATGGATGTTGACAAGTATAATTGTAGGTGGGCGATAGTTTGTAGTCTACCAACCTGAATTTCTTTTCACATAAGTATTGATGGAATGTCTTAACTCCAGAAATTACAGTTAATGCATCCTTCTTAATTTTCAAATACTTCTATTCATTAGGAGTTAGAGATATTTTTAAATATGTAGTGGGGCTCTCTTGTCCAGTGAATATGGTGTGCTGTATGCAAAAGAACAACACATCAGTGATTGGGCAAACTCTAATAATGACGCACAATGTCCTCATCATGAATGATCAGTTCCTCGCATCTTTTGAAATGAGTTTCTCCTCTTTGTCTCCACTGCCAAAACAATTGCTATTTATGAATATTTGCTGAGAAGATAATAGCATAATCTGATTGTGAAAACCTCCCATACAAGTTTCATTCCCCACACTGAGCTTTCTACTCCTTCATATTTGTTGCTCCCAATATGGTCAACTGCAGGTAGAGTAAAAGGTAGTAAACTGATTATTTAGTAGTTAACTGCTGCTGGTGCATTAGGTTTCACCATTCTGTGTAGTATGCACAATTAGTGTCTGGTCCAAGCAGAATCTGATCCCTTCACCCATCACAGTTTTACTTATGTGCTTGCTCATCTGTCTATCCATCCATCTATCTATCTATCTATCTATCTATCTATCTATCTATCTATCTATCTATCTATCTATCTATCTATCTATTTTTCCATTTTCTTATCTATGGGAACATGATTTGATAATTTTTTTTGAAAATTCTGGTACTCTAAAACAATTCAGCATAAGTGTCAGTAAAGTAGAGTTTATCTTTTATTTATTTATTTATTTTTTTTTTGCTGTTGTGTAAACCAGAGTTGGTTTACATAAGTTAGGGTGTGTATGAGGCCTCAGCAAAATTAATGTAGCCAATGGCACCTACAAAAGCAAGAAAGCAGTTTATCACAGGAATCAATGTTGGTACCCCTCCAATTTGGCATATATTTCTCTTACCACTAAAACACAAATGCTCACTTATGTCAGTGATGTTTGTTGATTACTACATGATGGGTGTTATTGTCTGATCATTCCTTGATAATGGTGTCAGTTCAGTAAGAGATAACCCTTAATAACTGATGTTTTACTAAATATGACTATAATTAAATCCAATAAAGTGTAGTATTGCCATGTTAAAAAAAAAAAACTATCTTCCCCAACTGACATTATTACCAGAATCTCTATCCAGGCTGACACAATTGGTAGGGATCTTGGCATCTTGGTTGGCAGCTCTTTCTCTTTTGCCCACCATGTAGAATTAGTTGACAAAAATCCTTCTATTTATAAATACTAACATCAAAAGGCATCTTATCCATGTCAAAAGAAGTTATCATCCTGTGTTCTCTTCTCTTATTACACCAATTAGTGCAATGCTCCCTTTGTTATATACTTATCTAAACATATTATACTGTTAAAACGTCTCCTGCAGTTCCTAACTAAATAAAAAGAAAAAAAAAGTATAGGGGTCTAGAAAAGACCTATATGTACTTCGTTTCTTATAGACTCATACGTAAGTATCTACCTTCCATCATTTCTTACATCTCTGCAAAACAAGCAGTTTCACTTATATTAGATCTAAGGATCTAAGGACCAACATATAAACACGGCAGAGGGACATATTTATTACCCAAGGTTTACACATTTCTTAAACAAATTGTCCTTGTATGTTATATAGAGTGACACCCACACATCTTTCTAAACTTTCAAAAGTAACTCTAATTATTGAAAGGACATCTACAAATTCATCCCTGATATGACCTTCATCCTAAGGGTGGGTATTGGCAAAACACAAATGGTCCATCACCTACTTGCCTTCTAATTCTTCTGAACCTAGATCTTATGAGAGATGCAGGCTCTTTTTCAAGTTTATTAAAAGTGGCTTTCAGTAAATTTATTTTACCATATTGGGACTCACATAAATATTTTTGTTAATATTTATTTTTAATTATTTTTGAATATATTTTTGAATAAATTTCATAAGTAATTATTAGATATACAAACCTTAAATGTTTCAAACTGATCATATAACAATTCATAAAACTTATAAATTCAAACTGCTCTTACGTTGACCTCCACAGATTACCTCCCCATATCACCTGGAGGAAACAACCATTCAAAATCTAAAGCAATTCCTTCCAATGACATATACTGATCAACTATAACCCACCATCTATCAAAATTTTAAAATCTATCTGAATTTCCTGATTTTAATGGACTAGGCTAGATCATTTGGTAATTATACTGGCTAATGCCATTATGTTGTAAAATGTTCTGGACATATCTGACACTCTGGAGAGAATCCATATATATTATAAAAAGCCAATAGCACATTTACTGATATATTGGACTTCCTTTAATGTTTTTTTTCCTACCAAGGTGAAATCATTGGATGGGACTACCACATATTATACCAGTCTCCCATAAGTCCACAGCTATGCCAACTTTATTAAGCCTGACATACTCAGCTCATATTTGGAATCCAAAAGGTACAGTGATATAACATTTTCAATATAACTGTATCACTGAAAGATAATAACTGTTTTAAGAGATCTGAAGTAACAAAAAAAATGTTTTTTCATAAAAGATGAAAGTACCTCGTTCCATTATTTTAAAAATATGTACACACACACACACACACACACACACACACACACACTCACACACAGAGATATATATATATATATATATATATATATATATATATATATATATATATATATGGATCTCCTTTGCTATATCAAAATTTCACATTTCCAAAACCCAAATACTGGAGACCACAAAACCGAATGTGCAGGAAAGCAAAACATCACTGTACCGAAGCACATTCAATGAATAGCAATTGTCACTTCCAACATCCTATACAACAACGGGTACAGTGTTTTTCCTTTTATTGTTTAAAGTATTAGTGGGTATGGATGTTATACAGCTTCTTGATGTAGATTGCAGTACAGTGAGTATAAGGAAATTTACCCTTTCCCCACTGTAATGCAATATTTTAAATTTGCACAACTACATTTTAGTTTTCAGATTCTCCTCTGCACAACTATGATAATATGACTGAGGAAGTTGAAAAAAGATGCCTTAGGGCTGCAGTGTTTATTTAAGCAAAACATGGTTCAAAAAATGTTGGAAATCCTTATTTTATCAACCAATATGAAAGTAATGCTAAATGAAATATAAATTTCTTTGGGAAACTCAAACCATGGAAAGTAATATGTGATAGACGATATACTGACTTTTTAATCAAAATTTTGATTTCTCAATAATGAATATTCATAGGCATATGTGCTCATAAACCATCCACAATTGTTACATGATTTATTTTCATAATCCAGTAAAGACACATTAAGTTGCTCATTTTTCAGATTCTGCCATATATAAGGATTAATGAAAAACTGGGCTGACAATGATATCATAGCATCATGTAGCCCAAAACACATTCCAGATAAGAAAACCGTTGGAATATCCCAAGAATATTATCTAAATAATCCTGTCTTTGTTTATGATTGACTGTGCAGTTGCCTGGTAAGATACATTTTTATTTGAATTTCTATTTTATTTTAGCACTGTTAGAAAGGGATATGTTTATACTGGCAAACTCTAATCATCCCAAGGCGTCTGGTCAGCTATAAATTCACACAGACTGCAGAGAGGGCAATCTAGACCTTATCTAAAAATCCTGTCTTGGCTTATGCTTTATTGATTTTTACTGTTAAAAAGAGGTGTGATTGTGAGTGATAGCAAGTAGAAGGTTGTGCGCACATTTGCACATAATGTAAAAGAATTCAAGCATTTATGTGACTTTCAGAGCTTGTACAGTCAGTGCAACAACTTCAATGTACTTAATTCACTATTGTATATTGTTTGTGTGATTTTTCATCATAGAAGTTGATTTGAATTCTGTTTGAATTCTGCAGTAACTGATTTTGGTTATTCTTTTCTTTCAAAATTCTTTTTTCATCTGCAGCCAAATATGGATTCCTTAAATGAGTATGCCATTAATGATTTGCTAGAGCACAAGTATCTTGTACAGTGTGGTAAGTGCTATGTATATTTAAAGATTTAAAGGTCTTAAATTTGTTCCTAACAGGAAGGCGGATATTAATAAGGTGTTGATTGACCTCAAGTTATTTTTAAGGAAGAAAAATTTAGAACTGTTTTTTCAGGGACATGCTAGTACTGGGGAGAATTGTGAGGTTTTGAAAAGGAAAAGTTTGTTCAACCCACCTTTACACCCACAATTACGAAATTTTGAGGCCATAATGGAGAGTAGACTTAGAGCTGAGCTCCCAAGGAACAATATTATATATAACCTTACTAAGGAAGAATATGGGTTATTAAAGGAATTTAGGGAGGTCACTACAGTGAGAGTTATGAAACCAGATAAAGGTGGAGGTTCTGTTATTATGGATAATATTTTATATGAAGCTAAGATGATGGAAATTTTAGATGATTTAGACAAATATGTCAGAGCCTCTTTAAATGAGATTAATATAGGTAATAAAAAAATATATGTGGTTTTAAATGACTTGCTTATGGAACGCTCAATTGATGTTGAAACTTTTAAATACCTTCACGTTGAGAAACCTAAGGTCCCCACCATTTTTGGGATACCAAAAGTACATAGAGACTTGGAAGACCCCCCTTTGAGACCTATTGTTGCTTCGGAGGGCTCGGTTACTGCACCATTGGCGAGATGGTTGGATGTAAAGCTAAAGTCTTTATCTATGGGAGGCCAGGGGACTGTCAAAGACTCTTGGGACCTTTTGCGTAGTATAACTCAGGATTTGTATGATGACAATATTACTTTTATAACTATTGATATAGTGGAACTTTTTTCATCTATACCCCATAATGAGGGGATGATGTGGTTTGAAGAAGCCCTGATAAATTATGGTAAATTTAATAATAATGAATTTTATTTGATCTTAGTTTTTATGGAATTAGTTTTAAATAACAACTTTATTCATTATGAGGGAGAATTTTTTAAGCAGATTCAGGGAGTAGGGATGGGTGCAAGATGTGCCCCCACATATGTTAATATTATTTTAACAGCTTGGGAAGAAAACAATTATTATTAATTCAAAATATGCCCATAATTGGAAATTTTATAAGCGTTTCTTGGATGATATGTGCTTTTTATTGGTGGGCACGATGGACGTATTTTTAGAATTTTTTTAAGTATATCTCAGAGTCCACTGATTTTTTTTTAAATTTACTTATAATAAGGATACAGAATTTTTAAATTATTTAGATATTACTATAGGCAAAAGTGATGGTTGTTTTTATTCTAAGATTTTTAGAAAGCCAACATTTTCGAATTCTTATTTGGCTTTTAATAGTGCTCACCCTTACCATCAGAAAAAAGGTATTGTTAAGGGACAATATGTGAGGGGTAGCCATATGACATCAAGGGAGAGTGATTTTGAGGATGAATGTAAAATTTTGCACAATATGTTTATGGATCGAGGCTACCCTAAAGATCTTATTGAGCCTATAGAAAGAGAAGTTAGGGAAGGTAGATATGACAAATTTAAACCCATTTTGGGTTTAAATTTTGTCTTGAATGAGATGAAATCTACAAAGCTTAACAGTGAGGGTACAGGCAATTTTGTAGTTGATTATAATGGTAGTGCACCTAGAATTAGGAAGATTTTGGAGGAAGAATGGTGTAGGTTTGGTCAGATTTCGGACTTGAAATGTATCTTTGAAGAACCTTTGAAATGTACATATAGAAGGGGCAAAAGCTTAAAGACTATCCTGGAGGGTAAATATGGTATGAAAAAAGTTAAGGAACGGAAACTAGGAACCTTTAAATGTGGAAGGTGTTCCCAATGCCCATTTATTTGTACTAAGCAAACAATTGTTTTAGAGAGCAGGGACAGATTGATCCAGAGCAAATATTTTGCGAACTGTCACACCTCTGGGATAGTGTATTTAGGTTTGTGTGATCATTGTGATGCATTTTATATAGGGAAATTGGAAAGAAAGTTAAAGAATAGAATTTATGAGCATTACTATGAGATAAAAACAAAATGTACTAATAATGCTTTATACCGACATAAATTAATTTGCCAGGAAGCCAAATTTAGCTTGTTTGTGTTGGAAGTAGTGGAAAAGGATGTAAGAGGTGGGCTATGGGAAACTTCGATTGAGTATAAAGAGCTGTTGTGGCAGCTTTCCTTGGAGGTGAATAAACCTCCAGGTCTAAATTATGCCATCTCTTTAGCACCTGTACATAAGCTGAGATCAGCTAAGCTTTAAGTGTTTTCATTTTATGTATTTTTATTCCTCTATATTTTATCTTATTTTAAATGTGTATTAAAATCAGTTTACATTATAAAGTGTTGGTAGTATAGGATACCACAAGCTGTAATGCTTTAACTGGTTGTATTAAAGAATTTAGTTTGTTTTTATTAGATTAAGTTATTATAAAGTTTTTATTAATTTTTGATATTAATATTAATTTATTAATTCATTAATGTAATAGGACAGTGTGGGGGGAATCCATTATACTTTAATGTATGTGTTGAATACATTATGAGTCTTACCCCTTTAAATGTTTAAGTACCTTGTTCCTTTTAATTAACTAATTGTTTAATTATTTTGATGAATATATAAGGAGTGTTTTTGTGTAGGTATGCATTTGTCTCCATCTGATGAAGTTGTTTAAACGAAAATGCAATGCTGGTGTAATCGCGTTAGTGGACTGTATAGTCAAATTTTATTGTTTCTGCGTTTTATTGGACTGAAGAGTCGTTTTAATAAAGGATTTCGTGTGGATTACGGATTTGTGCCTCCTTCAATCTGTTCTGTATTTTTGGTGTTACAGTGCGGTAAGTGCTATGTATATTTAAAGATAACATCTGATTACACTAGTGATCTGTGTTCTTCATGTCAAAAATTGGATGATTTGCTTAATATTATTAGTGGCAAATCCAGACTTATCAATGATGATTACACTTGTGGAATTGGCACAGCTTGGAAAACAGTTGTTACATATATTTATGACTGGACTGATGAGCTATTGTGAAGCAAAGAGCAAATAAAACACATTTAGGAAATGAAGTATCTGTTGTCAGTAAAGATCACTCAACAGAACAAGATAATATCACTGACAACTTTGGAATTATGGAGACAAGTATTCAGCAATCTGAGGATTCTGAGTGTATAAAAAAAGAAAAAAAGTTCACAACAAATAACAAGAAAGAAAAAAGAAACTGATAAATACCTGCAATGCAAACAGAATACATATTAAATAGTGCATTGCTTTGTTATGTAATACACAGATTACAGGGAATGAATCATTTTTCCCATCAGAAAACATTCAGTCTACAGAAAAAAGCATATTTTTTTTCCAAAAGAGATGCTAGTAGAAAGGGGCAGGTGAAAAGGGAGAAATCAAAATTGAATGCAGAAGAACTGCAGAACATTACTGTAAGAAGAGAAAAGAGGAGAAAGACAGACTTTGACCACATGGTTCAAGCTGTGAATGTACAAAGCCAGCTGGGTGAGAACTGTATGCTTGCAAATGTAATACACAGTGAAAACAGTGGGATTACTAAAGACTAATGGTGATAAAGATCATTCCTTTGTAATAATTGAGAGAGCATATATATATTATTGAATTAGAAGTTGAAGATTCTTTAGATTTGGTCAGAAAATATATTTTTCTAATTGGAGATTCAATTATTAGAGGAAATAATGCTTACATTTGCAGGGAATATAACATACATTGAATAGTGTTATCCTTGCAAGGAGCAAAATTAAAAGATGTGTCAGGCCTTAGAACGCTATAATGTAAGGAAGTATAGCTGTGTTTTTATTCATGTTGGTAAAAATGATCCAATCTGCAAGGACACTGATTATTTTTAGTGAACTTACAGTTCTCTTAGATAGCATAGCTTGTACATCTGTTAGGACATATTTTTCACAAATCACATACAAAAAGGTGGCTCAGGTCATCATGAATGAAAAGATTTTTTGCATAAATACCTACATGAAAAAATGTCTTGTTTTAAAAAATGGAAATTTGTAGAGCATTCACAACTAATTCCTGGCACATATGTTCAGACAAGATAGTGTGCACTTGACAAGATCAGGGAAGAGAATTTTTGCAGAAGATATTTTTCAATATTTGACAACACAGGGTAGGATTTTTGACAGGTCAGACATTTAACAGTTCACAGATAGTAACATTTGATGCATCTCTGATGGTTGGTAGTGCTAGGAGCATAAATAATTTCGGTAAGATTGACATTGTTATTGTTTGTGAAACATAGTTAAAGAGCAATGACTGGCAACCAATGCTATCAAGGTTTAAATGTTTTTACTGTAACAGACATTCTAACAAAAATCAGGTGGAGGTGTTATGATAGGGATTAAAGATAGTTATGAGTTGTTCTTCTTTCGGCTTCTCTTGGTTTGGGGTCGCCAGAGTGGAACTCCGGTCCACTAATGATTGGCAGTCGATTTTTACAGTGCTGAGGTGCCAGCTCAACACCCAACCAAGGCACACCCATTCTACACATGTCTTTTGAATGCGGGGAGGACATGCAGATTCCACACAGAAGGCACTCCAGCCATGAATCAAACCAGAGAACCTCTTGCTGTGAGGCGACAATGCTACTGCTGCACCACTGCTGCTGATATTAAAGATAGTTATGAGACCTGTGATTATTATGTGTTCAGTGATAACACCAATACTATTGATTGGTGGATGGTGCAGTGGTGCAGCGGTAGCATTGTCCCCTTGCAGCAAGAGGTTCTCTGGTTTGTTTCTCAGCTGGGGTGCCTTCTGTGCAGAGTCTGCATGCCTTCCCTGTGTTTGTGTGGGTTTCCTCTGAGTGCTTCAGCTTCCTACCACATTAGAAAGACATGCATCTGGAGTGTTTCTGCCTGGGCCTCCGCTGAAAATTGACTTTGTTCCAAGTCAGAGTTTCCTGGTTAACAAATGTTAAATAAATAAATAAATAAAATTGTGTAACTTTGATAGTAAAGACATCTCTGGAACATATAACAATTGTCGGATTGTATAGACCACCAAAGTCAAATGCTGATAGAGGAATTCAGACATTTCTTGCATGAAGCACAAGAGGGAAGAATAATAGTGGATGGAGACTTAAATTTACCAGAAACAGACTGGAATAATGTGATTCAGTAACATTAGTAAGGAAATTATTCAGCACATGTGTTCAGGGAGAGCAATTGCTTCAGACTGCAAAAAAGCCTACTAGGGAATGTAACATACTAGACATTGTACTCCTAAAGAAATTACTATTACTTCATGTCAGGTTTTACCACAGGTGGCGTGCAATGATCATGAGATAATATGGGTTTTTAATGGGTAATTTGTTGATAGGCAATTTTACCAAACTTAAATCTAAACCAATGCACAGAAGACTAATAACAGATTATATGGAAGCAAAACAGCTACTACATAAAACTAATTCAAGTGATGCATTCGGTTGAAAAACTGCAGAAGGAATATGGAAAGTTTTGAAAGAGAAATTGAATGCACATAAAAGAAATGCTTAACAAAAGGAATTAGGCACATGACACCAGGAGGATATATTTCCATAACAATAAGATATTAATTCAAAGTGATAGGCAAAAAAATACAAAATGGAAAATAAGTTGAACTACAACTTTGAAAACTCAAATAAACAAGTTGGACAGACAAATTAAACACATTGTAAGACAAGAACAAGAAAATTTTGAAGAAAATTTATGTAAAGATATTGAGCATAATATGAAACCATTATATACATTCATAGTGTATTTATTTTAGTGTTTTATATTTGCAGTTTTTTAGAACTGGGACTCATATGATAGTTTTTTACTGTTGCTTTAAGCTAATGAAGTAGTTGTGGTTAATTAATGAATTCATTGGCTTGAAAATGGTATAAATATCAGTGAAGAACATTTTTTAATTGATTCTGATGAAGTCTATGGTGCAGTAGATGAAAGCGTTAAATCTTATGGAGTTCTTGATGTGAATAAAAGATTGTTCATTTTTTAAAATACACTTAGTGGACTGCTGTGGCTTTGGGAGTGCTTGGGAATCCTCTGCCTGGTGTTTTTTCTATTACTTTTTACTAGTCATTTTTTGCTGTTTGTAAGGGATAACACTGACAGTTTTGGTACAGATAGATGACTGCTAACAGACATATGGAGTCAGGCCGCATACCACAACATCCATTGTCAACCCCTTTGAGGAGAGAGACTTTTACACATATTATCACAGTACTAAATACATCCTAGGCATGCAATTGGTCATGAGGGATCTGTGGACACAGGTGTTTGGCACCAAGACCTATCACTACAAGGTTGCATCTGTTGTAAGATAATGCTGCTAGATGGCCCAAGACATACATATGGACATGTCATTAGGGGACATGGGGTGTAAAGATCCCTGTATTCCCCCCCATTAAGGCCCTGTTTTGTCTATGATCCCCTTTTCATTAATGACATCACACAGCACATGCAGCAGCTGGGGACATCAATGAATTTCCCCACCAGGCAATACCAGGGCCTCAAACATCTACCATAGAATGATAGCCTGTAAGGCCAACAGTCTACCCGATCTCATAAATAATATGCAGGGGTGAGCTCAGTGTGGTGTGCAAGGCAATCACAGAAACCACAATGATGTCAATACTGCACAGGTGCACCACATGCCCCAGTGTGTTAACACACACACATGCCATCAACCCAGTCTGTGACAGCAACTGTGCTTGTTGGCAGCTCAGATGTGTGTAGCACACACTCACCCTGCTGTGGAATGGTCACCCTGTTCATATCAGGCAGGTTAGCTGTTAACACGATTGCAGGCGGCACCTGCATCAATGGACGGTTAACTCCACATACACCCTTGAGATAGCACCTGTGTCCCTGTTGGACTGGGGTAACAGGTACTGGCATGCATGCACATGGGCTAACAGCAAGCATAGGCATATGGGTGCTCAAGGCCCATATGCCACGTAACCTCATATGGTACCAGGGATACCAGTTATGGCTTGGTGCTGTAACAGAATGTGTTCGTATGTGTCCACACCCATCACTGCCATTGACTGTTGTGTGCCCCCTATGGGCAACATTACAGTAGCATGTCACCTGGACTACTTCCAGCAAATAGATGAGTGCTACTACAGGTGAAGGAGGACATACCATCTGGTGTGGGGTGTCCTCCTGGTAGGTGTCTGACATATGCTGTACCCATATGTCTGCGGAATGTGTACATGTGCCTGATAGATACAGACCCCCTGCCAGGCAAATGTGGACCTCTACACAGCAGTTGGACAATATGTGACAGCTGTCCCCAGTGTTCAGGGAATGTAGGTGTGACATGCCAACCCCCGGAACATATCAATGGTACATTAATATCTGCTACTTTAATCATTCTCTTACATTGTATGTCCCCTATGTGCCCACTGCTGCTGAGGCTGAGCCAGTGTCTCCCCAATACTACTGCCTATGATCTGCTGTCCTGCAGCAGGGAGTCACCAGGTATGCTAGCCATAGGTGTCAGGCAATGACATACAGCTGTGGAGTACACAGGGACCTTGGAAGAGTACATCAGGAATGTTCATGGACATCAAGACAATCCTTGAACTAAGCTTGTATGACATTCAGACACTGAGAGGGGCTCACTGACAGTACATTATGTGATATAACAGCTGTATCGACCACTACTTATTGTCACTATTGTACAACATACATTCCAGTATTAGTGATATGTGAGTTGACCATTGCTGTTGTGACTCAGGTGCCAGAGGTGTGATATATGTCAATGCCTTACCTGATGGCCATAATGTTGTTGAAATCTACTTTTGAGATTCATATATCCCATGACTGCATCCCCCATCTGCATTCAATTCCATGTGTAATTGTGGGACTTACCTGGTATACTCCTGTACTCCTTTGTGGAAGAAATCAAGTGGTGGCCTCCTAGGAAATGGCAGCTTGTCTTCAAGAAGAAGGTGTCAAAGCTGTTTACCATAGGCAACTGCTAATGCTTAGGAAAAGGTGATTGCCTGTGCAGCAATCTGTGACTCCCACTTGCTACTAGCATCCTGAACAGCTGGGTTGCATTATCATTAGCCAATAGCATGGCAACACAGTGCTATAATTAAGGACTTTGTGTAGGCCTCCCCCTTTTCCTGGCCTGTGAGTAGGATATTATACAGCATCATAAAGGATATGTAGAGATATTGTCCAATGTATGGATTGATGTGTTATTTCCACAGTGCTTCATGCTATGTGTGCCTATTGTTAAGAGACCTTGAGCTGACAGGCAGATGTATGTGTCATACATCCTTTCTAGCTGGATGTGCATGCTGCTGCAGTTGATGCTGGTGTATCAGCTGTGTATGTTTGTAGGGGAAGACTGCAACAATTGTCCCTGTAACCTGAGAATTCCCCCACCAACTCTTTATGTATGGTTGTACTGTGGATGCCCTGCTCTAGGTGTTTGGGAGGTATGTTAGGTCTGTAGCAGTTAGCCGGACAGACTGCTGCATGTGTAGCAGGCCACAGCTGTTGGATTATGGCCAGGACTCCTAATGGGGAGTGTGACGACATTGGGGGACTGCATGCTTTATATGTCAGTGAAGGGGCAGTTTCAGCTCTTGTGTCACAGCATGGCCAGGGTATGTATACCCATAACAGTCCAGGTGTGGTAATAGCCTCTGGTATGTATGTTAACTATTGGTGACATCCAGTGAGTGGTAGGGGCATTTAGGGCACATATACATATTTGTGACATGTATCCCACCCTCAAGGCCTTTGATGTGCTCCTGTGGGTGGCAGTGAGTGTGCTATCAGCAACCATTTCTGCTGGACATTGCAGGGCTTATTTATTTCTATGTTGTATTGACAAGCATGTAAATGTTGTGCAACACACTGGACTGTGGGCCTGGATTGTTGGTGTCCTGATGTGAGACATGCTAGGAATGTAACAGAGCTACTACGTCATTATTATGGGAGGTGTATTTGCAGGCTATATCTGCATGCATACTGTGTTTTACACAGGATTGGCATGGACATGTGTGTTTGGATGTCTATAGTGTGTGACACTGACCTGTCTGTCATGACTTTGTAAGGTCAATCTGCACTGACCTGGCAGTGCTTCAGCACACAGAATAGGTTTTATGACAACCATGCCATATGTAGGTGACACACCTGTGGACATTCTGCAACAGTCTGTGCAGTTGTCAGGTGTACCTGATATAGTAGGCATCCCATACATCCATCAGCATTTATTTGACTTGTGTAGCAGGTCAGTGTCTGCATCACAGGCCCAAGTAAGCTGTCATTTATGCCATTATATGTGGAAGCTGTGTCACTGGGAATCAGGTTCTCTTTGTACAAACATGCTAATTCCCCAGAGGTGTGACGTCCTATTGGTGTATTGCACTGAGCTTTGGTTGAGATGTTTCAGGTTTCTATATTTGGTGGAGATATATGTTATCCCTATTGTTACATCACTATGACTTATGATATATGTACAGGAATGGGGGTGCTTCCCTACAGCTTAGTTGTCATAGTGTTGTGTTGCTCTTACTCTGGTTCAGAGGGTCCTGGAGTTAATACCTGGTAGAGGTGTAGTTGTTCCCCTAATGCTACATCATTGAAATACAAGTTATAATTTAGAAATTAACACTAAATGCACGCAGGTGATTTGGCTTAGTAGTATGTTGTTTAACTTTGAAGCAGAGGATCCTGGGTTTGATACTTGGTAGGGGTGCAAATTTTGCCTAATGTTACATCACTGCACTGTATGATATATCTTAAAATAAACACTATGTGTCCACAGCTAACGTTGCCTAGTGGTGTGTTGCTCTGATTTTGATGCAGAGCCCCTGGGTTCAATACTTGGCAGCGGATTTTTTTCCCTAATGTTACATCACTGCACTGCTTGATATATTTGAAAATAAACAATAAGTGCTCAAAGTGGGTTTAGCATCACGGTGCAATGCTCTGACTTTGGTGCAGAGGGTCCTGGATTTGAAACTTGCAAGGTCTGGTTATTTTGTTGCTGCCTTTAGCTTCGCATAGCAAGCTAATTACTGCTAAGATATATACAACAGTATTGTAACTTATTGTTCAGTAATGTTACTTCATTCTTAGGTGCATCTATTTTATCATATCTTCTAAACTTATGCATTAAGCAGCCAAATCAGCAGCATATCCTATATCTATCCTCATTAATAGAACCATAAATGAGGGTACCATCCCTGACATCTGGAAAATCTCTCACATTACACCATTACATAAAGGGAGCAACTCAAATGAATATTCTAACTATCGGCCTATTGCCCTACTATCACCCTTAGCAAAAATAATGGAAAAATGCATTCATCACCAACTACTTGACCATTTAATTCAACATAATTTACTAGCTAACAGCCAACATGGCTTTAGACCATTTCACAATACTACTACTGCCCTTCTGTCCTTCACTGACTCTATTAACAGAAACTGTAATGACAATGCTCTCTCTTCAGTACTCTTTAGTGATCTTTCAAAAGCCTTTGATATGGTGAACCATACTCTTCTTATAAATATCCTGAAATCTCTTTCACTTAGCAATCAGACTATACAATGGTTTAGTTCCTACCTTACTAATAGGCAGCAGGCAGTGTTCTGGGAGAATAGTCTTTCTTCCCACCTACCAGTAATCCTCGGGGTCTCTCAAGGTTCCATTCTAGGACCTCTCTTATTCTCAATATTTATCAATAATCTATACCTAGCTATTCTTGAAGCTACCTGCATACAATATGCAGATGATTCAATGCTCGTATGTTTAGCCAACTCTGCATCAGAACTGCAATCCCTAACTTATAAAGTATTTAACACATTGGAAACCTGGTTCTCAAAACATTGCCTCCTCCTCAACCCCCAAAAAAAACAAAGCTCCTCCTCTTTACACCTACTCGCAAGTCCTCCCCCATTGATTTCTCAGTCATATCTAATAATGGCATCCTCATATCCCTTGACACTACTACCAAACTCCTAGGTATTACAATAGACAACAATCTCAACTTTGACACCCATATTAATAACACTATAAAACAGTCAACAGAAAAATGGAGTCCCTATACAGGATTAACCCATTCCTTACACCAGCAGCAAGATCTACCAATGCCCACGCCCATCTTATCTCTACACTTCTCTATTCCTCCCCCATATATACTAACCTGTCTAAAAATAATTTTCTCAAATTGGCCAACTCTTATAATTACATCACCAGATTTGCCACTGGTAATCCCTTCCGAACCCATCACTGTCTGAATCTAAAGCAGCTGGGCTGGCTTGAACTACAAAACCTGCTACAATTGTCTCAACTTACCATAGCCCACAAGATCCTAAATCACCCAAACAACACCCCTATACTTTCAAACCTTATAATTCCGTATAAAAATCTTAATTCATTATGATCTTCGAATAAACGACATCAGCATAAATAAGTCCAACAACTTGGCACGGGACTCACTGTTCTCTAACACAGTTGATAAAAACTGGAGCCTACTACCTGATGATCTTGCATCACTTCATTCCTTGCTGCTCTTTAAACAAAAACTCAAAAGACACCTGAAATCACACTGGTTATGCCCTTGTAGCAACCCTGACTAATCCTTTCTCCTTTATTTTGTATCATCTCTTAAATTCTACTTTTTATATTAGTTAAATGCTGCTTACTACCAATGAAAGCAGGAATTGTAACCAATAAACACTTTGAATTTAATTCCTCTTGGTGCATCAAGTATAACTTCTGTACCTTACCTTTGTACCATACTGCATATTGACTGTATATACCTTTGTCTCAACCTTTTTATGTATAACCTTTTTTTAGCATAATCTTGATTTTATATGTCACTGTCTCTGTATGTATGTTAAAACTGCATTTTTTTTATCACCTGGAGCTTTTTTCCCCAGGTCTCTACTGAAAATGGATATATATCCAGCTAGACTAGCCTGGTCAACAAATGTAAAATAAAATAAATAAATAAATACATGAATTTAACTACGTTATCTGTGCCTGTAACTGTAATAGTTTTGGACACTTGTGTGTAACTGGGGCTTTTATACTTGGGTCTCCACTGCAAATGGGTTTCTGGTCAAGCTGGACCACCACAGTTAACATATTGTAATATATACAAAACAAATAAAAATATTAACAACATTTCCCTATAACATGTAAAAAGCTGAATGGTCATTATTCGACCCTTGCACCTAATGTACAAGTGCCAGTGCCCTAACCATTCAGCCAGTGAGGATCTACTGCTAGACTACTGTATATACCTCATATTTCATTTAAGCATTGCTGAGCACCACACCACACTGTGCAAAACTACTCAGCTATGCTTAAACTTGACCTTTTTGACAAACATTACATGCATCTGCTTTATATTTCTTGATGTCTGGTACATGTTCTTTGCAAATGTTAATAACTACATTGGTAAATAAAAGTAACATTAATATATTTTACATATAAAAATGTAAAATTAACATTAATATAAACATGCTTTCCAGTGTAGATGCTGAATGGCCTGTCTTGGTATTAGGCTATAATGCCAACTCGCTACCCAGTGTCATACATACTCCTCAGGAGTTATGTCACTGTGGCATGCACAGCAATCACAGACCCCACATTGCTGTCACTGCTCCAAAACTGCAAGATATGCTCCACTGTGGTAACACACACACACACACACACACACACACACACACACACACACACACACACACACACACACGCACACACGCACAAACACACACACACTCAACCTGGTGAGTGACCTGGACTGCCTTGTTGACAGCTCACATGTGTGTTGCACACAAGTGATCTGCTGTGGAATGGGCACCCTGTCCACCTCAGGCAGGGTAGCTACCTAAACCTTTGCAGGCTTAACCTGGTCAACTGGATGGTTAGCAGCACATACACCCTTGGGATACCACCTGTGTCCCTGCTGGATGAGGACATCAGCAGCTGCCTTGCATATGCATGTGTTAACATGTGACCTACGCATATGTATGCTCATGGCCCATAGCCTAGTAACCTGAGATGGTACCAGGACTACCAGACATGGCCTGACTGCTATGACAGACTGTGTTGTTATGTGCCCACAGACATCACTGCCATCAACTGCTACATGTCCCCTATGGGCAACGTTACTGTAACATGTCATCCAGCCTACATCTGACAAATAGGTGAGTGCTACTACAGGTGCATGTGGACATTCCAGGAACATGTGGGGTACACAATAACAGAGACTGCGGTGCATATGTTGTGGAGGGTGACCTCCTCATAGGTGTCTGACATCTGCAGTACCTAGATGTTTGCAAAATAGGTATATATGCATGATAGATGTACACCCCCCCCCCCACCAGACAAATGTGTATTTCCGCACACCAGGTGGAGAATACATGATGGTTGTTCACAGAGTTTGGGGAATGTGTCTGTGACATGCCAGACCCCTGGGGACACAGTAATGGTACATGAATATCTGGTATTGTATCCATTCCCTTACGTTGCATGGACAGTATGTATGCACTGCTGCTGAGCCAGAGCCAGCATCCCACCACTACAAGTACCTATAACCTGCTGTCCTCCTGCAGGGGCTCACCAGGTATGCTAGCCATAGGTGTCAGTCATTCAGATACAGGTGTGAGGTACACACTGACCCAGCCAGAATATGTCAGAGATGGTCAGAGAGACCTGGACAATCTGTGAAATAATCCTGTATGACATTGGCAGACTGAGACAGGCTCAAGGATGGTACATGATGTGATATGCCAGTAGTATCCACCAGTATATAGTGTCAATGTGACACCCCTGCACTGGCCCAGTAATCAAGGAGCCTCAGTCCTCACTACTTCCACCAGTGAGGGATATACAAAATGGGAGGATGAAAAATGCACCCACAGTAAAGTACAATTACCCTTCAGAGCACATAGAGATCACCGTCAGTCTGGTGTTGGTTTCTCCCTCTCTCTCTCCAGATCCCCAGTAAGACTCCCCACTGGCAGAGATATATGGTTAACATCTCAGCAGAGCAGCTAAGCAAAAACATCCAGCACCCTCTCTGTCTGACCTGTGCTTTGTGTCCCTGCCCAAGTAGCTGACACACACACTTTGAGATTTGATTTATGAATCACACACACACACACACACACACACACACACACACACACACACACACACACACACACACACACTCACTCCTGGGAAAGGCTGGCACAGGTTTACCAACTATGGCCCCTTTTTCCCCCACTTAAAGGTAGTTCCCACTGTCACAATCCAGCTCTTTATCAGCTACTGTAAGGCCCTTACCAAAGGGTGACGAATCCTATTGTGTGATGTGCCAATTAGCCAAATGGTAAGTGTGACCAAGACTGAGCCTATTGGGTGGGCTATACAGTGTCACCAAATACACATGTACTCTAAAAGCTTACTTTGTTCTATACAGACCAGACACAATTACAAGGTTTACCTATATTTAATAATAACTAATAATGGAACAAGACAATACTCAATCAGTACAGTAACTATAGAGTTCAGACTCACAGGGAGTAATTTCAGATAACATTGCAGGACAGTCTGAAATAATTACAGCAAACATCTACAATAATTGGTTCATAGGATGATACTAGGTTATTGGTCAGGAGGCCCTTATAGGCCTAGCCAAGACTTTTGCCCATGTTCCTTCAAAGTTAGCACCTGTTTCCCCTGTCCAGCAGGGACAAAGGTGGATCCCAGGGGTGTATGTTCTGCTTCCCATCCAGTCATCCAGGTTCCTCTTAAAGATGCCTACAGAGGTACTCTTCATGACATGGAGAGGGAATCTATTCCACACTTGGCCATGTCTTTGGGACACAAATCTATCCTGCAAACAAGTTCTAGTCGTATCACAGACTAGGTTAAGGCCTTGCATGCAGGTTAAGCAAATTTAATTTGTCTTACCAATATGCAGCAACTCCATCAAGGCTGGGTTGGGCATGGCCTTGTATGCCAGACACAGGTCACCTCTGAGCAGTCTGTAGGAGGCTGAGTAGAGGGACAGGGCTTTTAGCCTATCTGTATAGGATAGGTGTTTGAGACCCTGGGTTTTCCTGGTCAGGAGCCTCTGTGGTCTTTCCAACTACTGCATGTGCATGACAAGGTACATGGCGAAGGGAGCGTTGTACCCATGAATGGTTCTGATAAGGGAGGAGTAAAGGAATGTTATGACCTCCTTGTTCCTGGATGACATACCATGATTTATGAGTTGGGCCATGTAGGCAGCCTTCTGTATGATGGAGGCAACATGGTGGTCAAATGTCAGGTTGCTATCAACCTGGGTGCCTATGTCCCTCATGACTGATTGCATGCTTAGTACATTGTTATTAATGTCATAAGTACTGGGGATGACAATTTCCCCAAAGGGATGATGCATTTCTTGGCATTCATTGTGAGGCCATGCTTCTGGTACCAGTCATGATTTTGGGTAAGGCCCTCTTGGAGGATGTTCACATCACTAGGGGAATGTAAGACAGCACCCAGCTTGCAGTCATTTGCACACTTTGTCAGCCACAGACCACTAGTTATGGCTTGCACCTCAGACAAGTATATGCCAAACAGTAGAGGCCCCAAGACTGATCACTGAGGTACACTGCTTGTTACGAGTCTACTACTAGAGATGGCTTTCCCTGCTTTGTGTGGGTTCAATCAGTGATCCAGTTACCAACGCATCTGGTAACATATGGGCTGATACCTAGCTGGGAGGGTTTATGTTTTATGCCTGAGTGTGGAATAGTGTCAAAGGCTTTGGCTAGGTCAAGGTAGGTACTGTGCACTGTCTTCCCCTTGTCTGTGACTTTGCTGACTGTTTTGAAGAAGTTAAGCATGTTTAACAGCTGTGATCTCCCTTTGACAAACCAAACTGTGTGGGGTGCAGCTTTTGAAGGTTGCTAATGTCCTTATTTATAAGGTCGTTGATAATCCATTCTATGACCTTGCAGATCAGGGTAGTTATGATGATGGGCCTATAATTGCCTGGGTCAGTGGATGCTCCACCTTTGTGTAGGGGGATGACAGTGGCTCTCCCCCATGCAGCTGGTATGAAGCCAGTGTTCAGGCTGTGGTTGAATAGGGTGTCTAATTGAGCTGAGAGCTCATGCCTGAGTTCATGTAGGATACAGGGAGGGATGTTATCAGGTCCCATGAAGACTTTATTTTTTGCCTTTGAGAGGGCATTAAGGACCTGTTCCATGGTGATGAGGGAAGGGGGGGCAGGTGCTGGGGATGTCCTGGTGTATGGATGGGGGCACAGGGGGTGATATTTTCACTGAACCTCTCTGCCAGCAGGTTGGCTATATCTATGACATTTGTGTATGTGATGTTATTGATCACCAGTTTGTAGCAAATTTGGGTGTTGCTTTTGCGATTGCAGATATATGTGAAGAAGGCCTTGTGATTGTCCTTTGTGGATGTGGCCAATTTGTATTTGAAATTAGCCATACAGGATTTCACAGTGACCTTATTTGCTTGTTCAAACAAAGGAAAGATTGCTTCAAACTTGGCACCTGCTCCTTCTTGGCCCTGGACAGCAATTACCTCCTTCTATGATAGACTTTTTTACTGCTGCTGTCCACCAGACAGGTTTACTCTTCCTTGAGGAAGATGATTTGGTCCTGTCAGGTATTGCTGAGTTCATACAGCTATGTAGGTGCTCATATATATCCCTGGTGTAGGCTTGGACATTAGTGCTAGCTCCAATTTAAGGGACAGTGGCTGTCCAACTCCTTATACCTGCTCTAAGGAAAATTTAGTCAGCTTCGGACATGCTTTTTCATGTGACCCTGACTAGGAGTGGGGGGTCAGGACAGATGGTGGCTTCAAAAGTGATTGTTTTATGGTGGGACTTTACCAAGGAGGATGACACTGTAGGAATGCTACAGTGGCAACTCATGTTGGTTAGGACCAGGTATGAGATAATTTCACCTCTCACAGGGATGTCAACCAGCTGATCCAATGCATTGCCATTGACAAAGATATGGAATCTTTGGCCATTCATGTTTGGGCTAGAATAGGTCCTGCACTCTATGGTCGGGTAGTTAAGGTCACGCAGGATCAGGTTAGAGGGTTGAATCTTGATGGATTGAGGTAAGTCCAGATAGGTGGACTGGGTGTCCTGAGTCATGGTTGGGGGTCTGTAGCTAGCTATGAAATTAATATGTGTTTTGTCAACAATTAACTGCACTTGTAGTGTCTCCTGTGCGTCATACTGTTTGACCAGCCTGGAGGTGTGCATGTCTTTGATAAATATTGGAACTCCACCACCATTGCCTTTGTAGCCCTCCATTTGGTGTCTGAAAGTAAGGTAGGATGGGTAACCTGGTAAGATTTGAGTGCTCTCCACAGCTTTGAACCAGGTTCCAGTGACTGCACAAATGTAAGCATCCTCCAGGGCAAGGAATGCTTGCAGTGAGTGCAGTTTCGTGCTAAAACTCCTAACATTTAGCAGCATGACCTTTACTTTTATTTATATGAATAATTCATGTTGGTAATATTGTGGTCATGACTCTGGCTAAAAAAGGCACTATGGGGGAGGTAGGAGCCTTTGCCAGAAGCCTAAAGCCCAGGGGAGATGATGAGGCCATTTGTGGCAAAGCATCATGGTCAGTCAATCATGTACTGGCTTTTGACTGAGACAGCAAGGAGCCTAGGTTCTTAATGTGATTGCATCTCTCACATATTGTGTTTTTAGGTGGTAGTAGTAGAGAGTTGTCTGTTTACATCAGGAAGTTGCTACACTGTCTCACATTGTCCGTCCATGTTTATCAGAATCTGTGGAACAGGGGTCAGGGATAGTAGAGTGGTTACTATCTGAGGAGAGTACAAATAGGTGTGAGTATGGCTGCATAAAATCAGTACAGTAGCTCCAGGCAAGAGCCTCACTCACAAGGAGTGGTTACTATCTAAGGAGAGTACCTATAGGTGTGAGTATGGCTGGATAAAATCAATACAGTAGCTCCTGGCAAGGGCCTCACTCACACAGGAGTACCAGTAAGGGAAAAAATGCAACTGAGGTACCTCACAAAGGGTTAAAACAGCACAGTGGTGGTGTGCAACAGGCAAAGAAGCACAAACCCAAACAGATACTGGTTTTAAATACCAGAAAAAACATAGGTAAAATAGAGACACTGGAACTGACCAATCAACCCTTGTCCCTGAAATCTTAGCTCAATACCCTATGCCAGACTAGTTCCAAACAGTTCACTTACTCTCATTAAGTGCAGGCAGGCCCTGGCCAGCACAAGATGACATAGCAGAAAAACAAAGGAATCACGCAAACAGCTCTGAATTCACTAAAACCTGTAACCAGACTATGCTAAAGGTATTTCAAATCTGTTTAGGTCAATTTGACACAGGTGGACAGATACACACTTAAACATAACAGCAGCAAACAAGAGCAAACTGATTTAAAAAAATTAACCAATCAAACAATTAAAAAGCTCAAAACTGAGGCATGTTCCAGTGGGCTTCAATCAGACATGTTCTAACTGCGCACTCCTGCCACTAGGATGCAGGGGAACCCTTTCCAAAAAAGATGGCCTGGATTAGTGCTTAAGTTATACAAACAAAGCTAGATTCAGCAGGTCTAAATCTAGTCTATGCTATGGCAAATGCAGTGCACCAGTTTCAGAAAGAAACAGTGCAAATAACCAGGCACAATACGCCTTTAACCAGCAATTCCCAGCTCAGAAGGGCAGGCTCTACCTTCTCCTCCCACAAGAGTGTGGACCACAAATCTTCTTAATGTACAATAACTGGCCTGAAGCCCAAGTGATTAAAGAAAAAGGCTTTGAATATCAGTTGCAATTTAATCAAGCTACTAACAAGAAGTAATAAATGCAGCCGAATGAGTGCTATCGTGTACTTTTAAGAACAGGCAGCAAAGGCAAAATAAACTAATTAAGTAGGAAGCAACACAAATGCAGTAGAATTATTTTACTACACTAAGTGGGAAGGGGTGAAACACGATAATTTATGTTTGGGAAACCAAAGAGGGGGAGCCTTCCCGAATGCTCTCTCTCTCTACTCAGTAGAATAAGAAGATGGGATGGAACTGGGAAGAGTGTCCAAAATGAAACTTACAGTAGGGGCGGGCAACTCAAAAGACACCAAATTAAAGAACACAACAAGGACCGGGCGAGTGGTAGAAGGAACTCTTAAAACTCCAACAGAACAGAATAATTAAAACAAAACAAATGTAGTACTAGAATAAGATACAAAATAGAAGTGATAAAACCTTGGATAAAGGGCTTCAAGTCAACATTAAATGCAGAGATGCCTGATACTCAGAGCACTGCCGACCACACAAACATCAGACAGATATACTATATTCCCATCTATATGTAAACGATTTTGCATTTCCCTAGGTCCTTACCTAGGCAAATGCAAATGAGTGAATGTTGTCAGATATACATACACATACAACATGCAGAGGTCTTAATATGAGACAGGTATGAAAGTAATAATCAACATTAATGCTGGATTATATCAGATTAAATCAGTGTGTGTCACCTGCCTTCTCTTCCCAGGCTAACAGGAACTAACATACATTTTAACATCTCTGTGTCAGAAGTACATATCTGACAGATGTTTGTGTAGAACTGGAAGTCATAACACAGTTAAACACTTTTACATTTTTAACCTAATAATTATTTAAGTTTCAAGACAATACATAAACCTCTAGCTGTAGACCTTTATGTCTGCTTGCTGCACTGATACTTAGATAACACATTTGTAAAACAAGTTCTGCTTATTTACTTGAAGTTTTGCAACTTATGTCTGTATGTTTGAGGCTTCCAGCTTCTACTATTAATACATACATTTGCACAGGTAATAATTTATATACATTTCTGTTCTTTGCCAGTACGAAAACAAAAATGCAGAAAGGTAGCAGTCTGGCGATACAAATCCACAAAATGTGAAGAGGTTTGAACGCAAAATTAGTTTAATAAAGTAGCGTTTTCGCTGCTTGAAAAATCCGCAGCTTCTTCAGAAAAACTTAAAAACAAGCAGTGAACCTGTTTCACTGCTTGTTTTTAAGTTTTTCTGAAGAAGCTGCGGATTTTTCAAGCAGCAACTTACTTTATTAAACTAATTTTGCGTTCAAACCTCTTCACATTTTGTGGATTTGTATTGCCAGACTGCTACCTTTCTGCATTTTTGTTTTCATTTTGGTTTGTTTTTTGCTTCTCCAGTATTTGTTTCTTTGCCAGTACAGTGCACCATGGTTACACTCCTGAAGCTCAGTAATACCTCTTAACTTCTTAGCACAAGAAATCTGGACAAAGCATGACAAAATGGGGGGACAAAGGGCTATAACTAGGGACAGATTTTAAATATTGCTCCTATAAACTTTGAAATTTGCTAGAGTAGCAGAGTTTGTTTTAGCATACATTTTCTGAGAGATTTGAAGTCAGTCTGCAACTCAAATGTATATCATCATTTAGTGACATCATTGCTCATATCATCCCAGTGATTTGGCAGAAAAACACAAATGTTATGTGGAACAGGCCAAAACTATGAGACAACAACCTGGACATTCTGTACAAATCAGTACAGTTTAGAGGTATGTATGCCTGGCCATTGTTAACAGACTTTCAGATTCTGTAGCGGTGTACTGTGGTGAGTAAGGAGACAGGCAGATGTGAGTGTCATAGATCCTTTTCTATCTGACTGTACATGCTGCTACAATTGTTGCTGGTCTATCAGATGTGTATGTTTGTAGGGGCAAACTGAGATATGTCCCATAAAACCTCATCACCCCCCAACCCTTTATATTTGTCTGTTGTGTGGATGCCCTGCTCTAGGTGTTTGGGAGCAATGTTAGGTCTGTAGCAGGAAATTCGACATACTGCTGCAGGTGTAGCAGGCCACAGCTGCTGCATTTTGGCCAGGAGTCAGAATAGGGATTGTGAAGACATTGGGGGAGTGCAAGCTGTAACTGTCAGTGAGGGTGTGGTGCCAGCTGTTGCTTCACAGCATGGCCTGGTTGAGGGTACCCACAACAGTCCAAGTGAGGCATGTGCCTGTGGTGCATATGTTACATAATAGTTCCATCCAGAGAGTGCTAGGCAACATGTGGTACACATATTCATAATTATGAATTATGTCCCACCATGTAGGGCATTAACGTGCTACTGTGGGTGACAGTGACTGCAGTAGGAACAACCTGTTTTGCTGGACATTGCAGGACCCCGTTATACCTATGGCATGTAGTTGTTGTGCCACATACCGGGCTGTGGGCCAGGACTCTGGGTTTCTACATGTGACAGATGCTAGAACTGTAACATATGGCGCTACCAAGTCGTTCATATGGCAGGTTTATGTGCATGCATACAATGTGTGACACAGGATTAACATGGGCATGTGTGTTCTGATAGGTATGACGTGTGACACTGAGCTGTCTGTCATGCTTTTGTAACTCCAATCTGCACTGCTTTGCCAGTATGTGTGCACACATAGTAGGTTTTATGAGGACCCTGCCATGAATAGGGGGTGCAACTGTGGATATTCAACAACAGTCTATTCAGTTGACAGCTCTACCAGATATTGTAGGCCTCTGGTACATCCAGCTGAATTTATTTGTCTGTGTACTGGTTCTGTGTCTGTGTCAGAGGCCCAAGTACACTGTGATTTTGCCCAGTATATAGAGGAGTAGTGTGTGATTGGCAATCAGGATATGTTTGTGAAAACAGCTGTTCTACTCCACAGGTCAGTTGACTTACTGGTATGTTGCTCTGACAGTAGTTCAGATAGGTCTGGGTTCAAACTTTGTCACTGATGTATTTTTTCCACTAAAGTTACATCTCCATAGTGCATGATATATTTACAAATGCATCATTAATTCCCCAGAGCTGATTTGGTATAGTGTTGTGTTGCTGTGACTCTGGTCAGAGGGTCCTGTGTCCAAAACATGGCAGCTTTTCTTTTTTCCCCTACTGTTACATGACTGTAATGCATGATATGTTCACAAAAGCAGTGCTAATTCCCACAGCTGATTTGGTGTACTGGTGTGTTGCTCTGACTCTTGTAAACAGGGACATTTTTTCCCTAATGTTTGATGACTGTAATGCATGATATATTTACAAAAGCATCAATAATTCTCACAGCAGATTTGTTGTAGTGGTATATTGCTGTGACTGTAGTGCATAGGATCCTGGACTCGAGACCTGGCAGAACTGGTTATTTTGTTGCTGGACAGAACAGTGACTGAATGAGATTGAGTGATTAAAGCAGTTTTAAGCAGGTTTAAGCAGGTTTGTGGTGTTTTGCATGCTGTTAAGTGATGTCAGGAGATGCTTATCTTCCCTTAGCTTTGCTTACTGATGTTTACTCCTGCTTAAATCCACGCTAATTCCAAACAAAGAAAAGAAAAAAGGGGTGATGGGAAAGTGGTGAAATGGGAACAAACAGGGGGAATTACATTATGAAAGGCAGCTAAGGATGTGCAGGATCAGTATAGGAAAGGACCATAGCTGTCCATTTATTGGCCAGCAGCAGTTGTGAATAATGTGGACAATTTAGAATTTGGAGCCACACACCCCTCATGGAGGGGTGTGGGTGACACAAGTTTGTTGATTAATTTGTGGGATGATTGATTCATGGCAGTGTACTTGGGGGCAAATTGGAGAGCTACGTATTGGACAAGATTATTTTTGTAGGGACAGATGGCCCTTTTTTATATTTTAAGGTGAGAGAGTGATGTTGGGGAAGGGTTTTAGGTATGTTTGGAGATGTAGGTTAGGTAGGAGAGGTTGCTTTTACAGACAGACAAGACCGCAGACAGGGGCAGTGTATGGCACATGAAGGGGTAACCACCTTGAACGGGGAGGTTGGTTGGAAATCGGAGGGCCACGTGGCCCCAGATGGAAACAGTGGGACTAAGGTCACCACCCATGGGCACCACATGGGTTGTGCAGGAAGAGCAGAGGAGGCAGTTTGAGGGTGGGTCCCAGACGCGCTGGACAGATGAGGTGGGACAGGCAGATCCGCTGGGATCTGCCTACCCAAACGTGCTATGGTGTTAAGATTTTTCAAGGTGCATTGGTTAGTCAAGACAAAACATTTCAACATTAGCTATAATAGCATGCACATGGGTGGTCTAATTAACCTAGAACAAGAGAATTGGGGAAATTGTTTGCCAGACAGTACACATGCATAAATGGAATAACATTCATTATTGTAACAACATGCCAATAACATTTACAGCAACAGGCCACCAACAATGGAATTTCAGCAAGGTATGTTAGTATTGAACCATTTAAATATATGAACAATAATAGGTCAAATGTCCCAAGATTAGGCTTTGAGAACAACATACCTGTAGTATATGAATAATAATTATTGAAGAAGATAATGGGTGGGTTGAGAGAAAAACAGTCCATTACCAACTGTATAGGCTTATATTTTTCACAACGGTACTGCTCAATACTCTACAGGTCTGCCCTCACTTTACATCTATCTGAGGCCTACAGCTACCATAGCACATACATACCTGTTAATCTGTTGACCTGGAATGCTATGGGGCAAGCTGTGACAACTGTAGGTACATGAGTAGAAGGGACTCATACATTTCAAGGTTACATATATGACCAACAAAGTGTACCCTGCAGTGGTGTTGTGTGAGTGTGCTAATGGCATACTTTTACTGGATTTATATTTGTGTGCAAGTTTATTGGCAGCAGTAATCAGTAGCCATGACAGTGTAACACTTGAGGGCCATGTATAAGGAAGAGTGCATAGTGTATATAGCTATCCTGCTGTCATTTGTTGGCATGGGGCTAGGCAGTGGAACATTTGTCCACAGTTTATTAGTATACCCTTCATACAGCTAATACAATCATTTCTTTACCTGTCAGCCATGTGGAGAAAATATCTGTTAACACTACCTGACAGTTTCTACAAATACTCAGGATTACTTGTATGTCACTATGAATACATCTTCGTACCAGTCTCTGGATCCAAACCATGGTCTGTGTGTGCAAAATTTAACAAGCAATATATGTATTTTTCATCAAACTGAGCTTCTGGGCACTGCTGTCTGCTGCTTGACTGATTTCTGCCTACAACTCACTTGGTCACACATTCTGACCTTGTAGTATAAGTGGAGTGTCACAGTGTCATGTGTGATAGATAGTTAGTGAACTGTATATTACTACTTTTCATGCGGGTATACACATTCAACCCCTAGTGGATGCGATTATGTCTGATCTATATAGACCATAGCAGGCTTCTGGGTTGCATACCTGATCCATGCACATTTGCACATCATATATTTGCAGTCTCCACCTATAACAGTCTCGTACTTGTCATCCTGCATGGCCCTCCTTGCTATGAGCCCTCTCCTCTGCAGTTGTGGGGAGAAAACACACCATTATGCATACCTGTTTATCAGACATTCATACTATAATTTGATATATCACCTGTAGATATATTTACAAACTTCTGGGGTATTCTGGGCCCGAGCATCTTCGATCCATTGGGCCAAGAGCACCCCCTTTCTCCATCTCAGTTCATCATAATGATGATGGACCTGCTCACCAGTTCAGGGGATGCCAGTGGCACTAGTGAGCTCACATGCCAGACAGTTCCAGGCCTCAGACTTGTATTCTGAGCCCTGGTATTGGCCCTGCAGCAGTCTGTCATCATAGTTCTTCACAAAGAGTCCAGTCAAGACCCTGGACTCAAGGATGCCTCAGCACTGTGCTCGAAAGCTCGCTCACTCTCCTGCACCTGCCATACTTCCTACAGGGATCAAACTCTAACAGGTTCATAGGATCATATGATCATAGGATCATAGGAACCTACTAGGCTACTGGCTCTGGGGGCCTTATAAGCCTAGCCAAGAGTTTAGCCCATGTATAGACAAATCAGCACCCCCATGCTCCTGTCCAGTAGGGACACAGGTGGAATCCCAGGGATGTATTTTCTATTTCCCATCCAGTTATCCAGGTTGCACTTAAAAGAGGGTAAAGAGGTTACTCTGCTTGATGTGGAGAGGGAGTCTATTCGATAAATGGGGGAGTCTCTGGGACACAAATCTGTCCCACCAACAAGTCCTATCGATGTCATAGACCAGGTTGAGTCCGCGTGTGCAGGTTACTCGGGTGGAGCTTGACTTGCGCATATCCAGCAGTCCCATCAAGGCTGGGTCCGAGATTGCCTTGTATGCCAGACAGAGGTCACCTCTGAGGAGTCTATATGACACAGAGTGGAGGGATAGGGCTTTTAGCCTATCTGTGTATGGTAGATTTTTGAGGGCCTGGATTCTCCTGGGGAGGAACCTCTGTGGTCTCTCCAGCTGCTGCATGTGCTTTGTGAGGTACATGTTGAATGGGACGTTGGACTCAATAATGTGCCTTATAAGGGAAGAATACAAGGATGTTATGACCTCCTTGTCCCTGGATGAGATACTCTTACTTATGAGGTGGTGGAAACAACATGGTAGTCCAAAGTCAGGTTGCTAGCAATCTGGGTACTCAAATCCCTCACAACTGACTGCGTGCTTAGGACATTGTTATTAATGTGATAATTTGTGGGGACATCACTCTCCACAAAGGGGATGATGATGCATTTTTTTTTTATTCAGCTTGATGCCATGTTTATGGCATCAGTCATTTGTTTGGGTGAGACCCTCTTGGAGGATGTCCACATCACTAGAGAAATTGATGACAGCTCCCAGCTTGCAGTTATCTGCAAACTTGGTCAGCCATAGTCCACTGGTTTTGGCGTGCATCTCAGAAAGTATATACCACATAACAGAGGCCCCAAGAACAAACTGTGGGGTATGCCACTCAATACAGGTCCCCAGCTTGAGGTGGCTTCCCCATATTTTGACTAGGTGGGTTCTATCAGTGAGCCAGTTAACTACACATCTGGTAACATACAGATTGATGCCTAGTTGAGAGAGTTTATCTATTATGTCTGAGTGTGGAATAGTGTCAAAGGCATTGACCAGGTGAAGGTAGGCAGTGTGCACTGTCTTCCCCTCATCCATGGCTTTGGTGACTGCCTCAAAAACGTCAACCATGTGCAACAGACATGATCTCCCCTTCATGAAGCCAAACTCTGTGGTATTGAGTGTTTGGAGCTTGCCAATGTCCTTGTTAATGAGGTCCATGATAATCCATTCCATGGCCTTGCAGATCAAGCTGGTCTATAATTTTGTGTAAAGGGATGACAGTGGCTGTCCTCCACTCAGCTGGGACAAAGCTGATAGTCGGGCTTTGGTTGAATAGGGTGCTTAGTGCTGCTGCAAGTTCCTGCCTGAGTTCATGTAAGATGCAGGCTGGGATGTTATCATGTCCCATGGAGGCTGTATATTTTTTCTTTGAGAGAACAGTGATGGCCTGATGCCTAGATATAAGGGGAAGGGGGCGGGTACTAGGAATGTCCTGATTTACTGATGGGGGGACAGAGGGGTGATATTTTCACTGAATCTGTCAGCCAGCAGGTTTGCTATATCTATGGCATTTGTATATGTGGTGTCCTTGGTCACCAGTTCTAAACAGATTTGGGTGCTACCTTTGAGGTTACAATCATATGTGATGAAGGCCTTATGATTGTCTCTAGCAGATATGGCCAATCTGGACTCAAACTTTGCTTTGGAGGATTTTGCTAGTGCTCTTATATGCTTGTTTAGGCTAAGGAGAGATTGCTTCCAATTGGGCACCTGCTCCGTCTTGGTCCTGGACAGCACTTTTTTCTTTTGTTATAGAGTTTATTTACTGCAGACGTCCACCAGACAGGTTTACTCTTCCTTGCGGAGGATGACTTATTCCTGTCAGGTAATTCTGA
This sequence comes from Protopterus annectens, assembly GCF_019279795.1. Taxonomy (NCBI): domain Eukaryota; kingdom Metazoa; phylum Chordata; order Ceratodontiformes; family Protopteridae; genus Protopterus; species Protopterus annectens. Next base: position 1,728,188,035 of record NC_056731.1, on the reverse strand, counting down.
TTCCATGCATCTATATAAATGTTCATACAGCAATTTGGTATAGATTTGGATGCTGGTGCCAGTTCATAGAGAGGGGGAGGGGGCTGTGAAGCTGTTTATACCATCCCTCAGGAGGCTGTAATCAGCTTTGGAAAAGTTTTTTTGTTTGACCCTAGCTAGAAGGGGTCGCAAGAGATGGTGACTTCAAACATGACCGCTTTATGGTCTGATCTTACAACAGAGGATGATACTGCAGGGATGCTGCAGTGGTTACTCATGTTGATTAATACCAAGTCCAAGATATTATTACCTCTTGTGGGAGTATCAAGTGGCTGTTCCAAAGCATTTGCATTGACAAAATCAAGGAATCTTGGGCCATTTGTGTTCTGGCATGAGTAGTACTTCCAGTCTATGTTTGGATAGTTATAGCCACCTAGGATCAGGGTAAAGGGTTGAATCTGGATAGAGTCAAACAGTTATAGAGATAGGCAGTTTGGGCATCTTGGGTCAAATTTGGGGGCCATTATCTAGCTTTGGTTTGTATAGGGGTCTTGTCAATGATTAACTGCACCTGGAGTGTCTCCTGTGCAGCATACAGTTTGACCAGCCTGGAGGTGTGTAATGTCTTTAATATATATTGGAACTCCACCTCCTTTGGCTTTACTACTCACAGTTTGGGGTCTGAATGTATGATAGGATGAGTAACCAGATATGGCGCTCTCCATAGCTCTCCATAGCTTTCAACCAGGTTTCTGTGGCTGTGCAGATGTCAGCATTTTCCACAGTTAAGACTGTTTGCAGTTTCACATTTAGACTCCTAACATTCAGCAGCATGACCTTTAATTTGGGTTTTGTTGCAATTGTTATGTTGGTAGTTTTAACCTCATCACTTTCCTGCCAGTATTTCCACCTGTGCAGTTTAAATAAGGCTATATTCCTGCCCTTTGCCATCACTGGATCATTTTCAAAAATGCTGAGCAAAACTAAGCAGTGTGCAAATCCACTTAGCTGAGCTGAATACTACTTAGAATTGGACTTCTTAGCAATGCTCAAGCTAGCTAATCAGAGCGAGGACTGCTAAGTATTGCTCAGATAGGTCCTGTTTAAGCATTGCTTAGCTTAGCATAGCAGTGCTTAGCAATACTGAGCAAAGGGCAAACAAATGTTTTCATTTTAAAAAGAAGTCAGAATTGAATATTAATTACCCATTACTGATACATTATTAAGTGTATATGTTTTACTTAAACAAAAACCAACAATGTTGGTGTGGTATATTAAGATTTACCCATGGTTGTTGTGGTTAAATCACGAGGGCAAAGCCCGATTGATGAAATAAAAGCAACCCTGGGTAAATCTTAATATACCACAACCATGGGGTCAGTTATTGCTATTATACAATGACATTACTTAATAGAAAATATTTACTTTTCTTAAATAAATCTCTTTGTGTATCAGCTCAGTGCTGTCCTTCCATGTTTTTCCAGTATCTGGGGGCTTTTTCTGTTGTACTGTGCATGCGTATGGGACTTGCATTCCCAAGCATACCCAGTACATCAGTGCTTTGCAAAGGAAGCAATACAGAAAAGAAGGTCTCCGTTGCTCCATTTTTGTTTTCTATTATTTTTTTTAATATACAAAATAAAATGTCACACAGTTTAGGGGTAGGCGAGTGAGAGAATGGAGGAATACAAGAAAAATCAGGTATGTGTCTTAAGTTTTGAATAATGTACCTGATTTTCCTAGTATCTTTTCTCTCCTGTCTCTCTACTATGTCCAGAGTCTGGATTATATATTTTTTTGGTTAAAAAAATATATATGAAATTACAGTATATAGCAATGGAATATAGTCTGGGCAACCATACCTTTTTCAATTGCTATATGCTAGGATTTACACTGGGCACGCTGATACTAATATGACTTGCTGGAGTAAGTAAGTCTGAGAGCAAAAACATGAGATACATTATTATGGTTATTTTTCTATCACTCTGCACCATCAGATATCATAGGTAATTTATGCAAAGAATGTTATCCTTGTGGCAGTCTGTACAGTATATGAAAGAAAGTAATAGCAATTCCATCATCATTCATAAATGATCACTGATGTATTTTTGTGAGATACACTGCATGTGTCTAAGATGTTCACATTGACACACATTTTGGTGGACCTTTGCAAACTGAAAAAGATTTCTGTGGTCCATACTTCTTTTACTTTTAGTACAATTAAATATCAGAAGTATACAAAGAAAGCAGTTGTCTGTGTGGGAAATATGGCTGTATGAAAATGCAAAGGAATTATTATATGAGCTCTTTTAAATTGTTATAAATATGTGCTACCAAGGAAGTGGGTGAATAAGCGTGAGAGCAACACAGTACAGTTCATTCACTTTCTCCACAAATATACATCAGTAGTGTATTAAGAAAGGTTCTTTCTATAAGAGGGATGAACAGATTGTAAAGCAACAAGCAATCATGATAGTGCAATTTATAGGGAGTGTGTGTGTGTGTGTGTGTGTGTGTGTGTGTGTGTGTGTGTGTATATTTAAATTTTTTTGTAAACTGAGATCAAAACTGTATAGCAGAGGACTATCTTTCAGGAGTCATGATGTATGTGAAATTGAAAGGTAGTTACATAATTAGTACAAAAAAATCATTGACATGGCTTGTAGGTGGGGCACTGTATATGCATCTTAGAACAACAAGATGAAATATCTTACTGTGATGTTTTCATTTTATTACAATCAAATACCACGTGGGTGCATGGAGGGATGTGCAACCATTGTGTAAAAGTGACAGACCACTACTATCTTCTGATCACAGTTAAACAGTCTATCTGGTTTAATAGAGTGGGGGGGGGGGGGAGGCATTGTGTGAAAAGAAAATAACTACATATTTTATTATTCATTTTGAGATTCTTCTTTGCAGTCAAAAGATTCTGTATGTTGGCAGAAGGAAATATTCTATTAAGATAATATGAGTGAAAAAGAAACAGAAACTAGCATTTGCTGTGTTTTAAAAACACCAGGAAAATTCAACAAATGATTTTGGCTTTGAAAATATTGTTTATTAAGATGAACTCACATTATTAATAATGCAGTTCAGATCACAGCAAGCGTGCACAATTTTATTGTTTTATCATGTAACAAGTATATCAATTGAAATACATAAAACTTGAAACAAATGTTTTTTTATAAAGCAAAACTAAAATTAGTATGCATCTGTTCCTGTAAGTGATAGTTTCTGGCACTTGGAATGCTAGTTCAGAAAGAAAAAAAGAGAAGTTGTCGGGAATTGTGAATTTTAGAAATTCAATATGCAGCAGTTCCATTGCCTATGTATATAAAACCATATCTACACTTTATAATAGACCACTCTGACTTATCATCAAATACAATTTTCAAGAAAATTTCACGTTGTTAGAGAGTTATTACTCTTTATTAAAAGGCTGTGCTAGTATGACAGAATGTCCATTAGAATGCATTAGGGTGACAAGTTATATTATACAAAGTTTCTTTTCATGGTGGAAGAAAGCATCTTGTCCAGAATCTTTGTTTATTGTGTTGACATTAAGTCAAAAGTAAAGGTCAAATATATTTCTTCATAAAAAAGAACACATTTAAAAAAAAAACAGACTTGATATGACCAAACCACTATGTGTTCAATGTGACAGCATGCTTCAATGATATCCGACACTGAGCTGCAGTGTGGTAGTGGGAGTAGAATGGTAGTTATAGATTTAGTTTGCTCTGTCTTGTCTTGTTTTAATTCTACAGAATTTTTACTAAGATCTGTGAAAAATGGTCTGAAATGTGTTTTTTTACAAGTTAATAACACTATCCATCACAATAGTACATATCAGAACACTCAAATATAGCACAATTCCCTTTATTTTTGGTGTATAGTCTCACAGATAAACCAGTTCCAGCACAAGGCCTTCACTATTGTCTAATCTATTCATGTCAAAAAGGCTGCCTTATATAATCTCCTAATGATGACATCATCAACAGTGACTAATAAATACAAAATAAAGTGCACAGTTTATAAATAAATAGCAAAATGCTAACATAAATAAGCCATAGGTGCAAATGAAGCACCCATGGCAGTCACCTACATTTGAAAAAACAATTACTATCAAAATAAAACACATTATTAGAGGGAATTAAAGCAGAATCTCATAGACAAGTCAGAAAAAACTCCATTCCCCCTACAATGTGCATTAGCAGTAGTGTAACAAATTGTATGTTTGCTGGGTAGTGACGCACAAACACACACACACACACACACACACACACACACACACACACACACACACACACGCTCATGACCACACGCACACACATACACACACACACACACACACACACACACACACACACACACACACACACACACACACACACACACACACACACTCACAGAAATGTGTACTTAAATGCTGCCCAGAATTTTTATAACCCCCCCCCCCTCTGCAGCATGAGGAAAAATAATTTATAAACGCATAGTTTCTTTATGCATTGCCTCTTGTGCATATTAACTTCAAAGATGCTAGCAATCCTCATGTGGCAAATAACTTCTCCAAACTGCATGGGACATGGAGAAGACTGAAGCAAACTCCAGTATAGCAAATTTATTCCCATGCTCATTGTTACCACAGCAGATTTGCTTCCGTGTGCAGAACAATTCTTGGAAGAGTATAACCGCCACAAAATCATCATTTCTGTGCTGGCAAAATTCTCAAATAGTGGAATTGCCCTGCTTTAAGGCAACAAATAATGTGATAAATAAACTTTCAGCACTGTTTTTTTTCAAAATAGACAGACCATAGCTTTCTCAGCAACCCTGCATCATTGTGTTCAATCACAGTTTCTCTTCAAGTGTGCTTCCAAGCATTACTTCTTCATCAACACATACAGATAAAATAGTATGGTTCTCACAATGTAGCCCAGTGAATGAGCCTAAGCCATGCCGAATGGTTCTGTCAACTAAACTGAAATAAATTCCATGTACAGTTTCTCTTTTTAAAGCAGTATATAGTAAAGAGTTTATGCCTTCTGTGGAAAGTTGGGCGCTGGGCTGGCAACTCGACACCGTAAAACTCCACTGCCAATCATGAGCAGACAGGTGATCCACTGTGGTGACCCCTAAGCTGATAAAAAGCTGAAAGAAGATGATATAGTAAAGAGTTTGACTAACATATATAAATTAGAAGTCTTCTGAAATCCAGGTTTGTGTAGTGAGGGCTCTTAGTTACTCATGCAGCAGTGGGGTGGGGGTATATGTGTCACTTATCTATAAACAATTAACTGAAATGTCATATGGTAGTGGATGATCGATCAGCATGTGGCACCAGCGGCATAGGACGAATCTCAGTCACTAAAAACACCCTCTGCAGCAAAAAAATAAATAAATACAATAAAAATAAAGCAGGTACTGTGGCAGGAAGAATTGACAAGATGATGTGTTTATTTTCTTAATTTTTTGTTTTGTTTTTGTTTTATAAAGGAATTGTGTACATAATTTAGAAAAGCCTGCATACCTTGGCATACATTGGCATATGGATAATCCACAAAATCCAACTAATAACTGTAAGCCAAGGAACTTGTAAATAAAATACAAATTTATTCTTATCGAATGAAGCGCTTTTCGTTGGCACAATTGTGTCAACTTCTTCAGATTCAAAACAGCTTTGTGAAATACACACACACCACTTAAAACAACTTACTCTTGTCATGTGATCAGCATCAGCTGGTGCTGCTGTTCTAGATAATCATCCTTATCACCAGAAGCGCTCAATAGTGAAAGGACAACTTATTAGAGCAGCCAGGATGACTACTTTAGACTCAGATTTTAATGAGTGTCTATTGTTAAGCAATATGTTTATACAACGAGGCTACCCCTTACAGCTGATACAATCTTTGGTAACAGAAGTGAGACTTAAGAGACAGTTAGGTGTAGTTAAACCTTTACTTAACAGTAATTTTGCAAACACAATAAATGTTGAGGTAACAAACTTGATAGAGGGCAGCACTATTAGTAATCGCGCATTGACAGCAGAAGTAACAACTGGGGAGACAACTAAAGAATTTCAAACTAGTTTCATAACTACTTTCAGTAATGACAGTCAAATGGTCAGATTTATCTTGAACAAAAATTGGGAATTAATCTTACTTGATAGATCTTTGACCATTAAACTTGGACAAGCCCCAAACCTTGTCTTTAGGAAAGGAGCAAACCTGAAAACTTTGCTCGAAAGAAAGAGTATGGGACCCCTGTCAAGGCGAGTAGGAATGACTACATGCGGTAACTGCAGAACGTGCAGACACATTGAGATAGGGGAGAGTTGTGTTGTTAATTGTAGGACTTTCAAGTTGAGGTCTAAATACAACTGTAACTCTAAGTTTGTGGTTTATGTGACTAGGTGCCAAGCATGCTCAGCCTTCTTCATCGGTAAAACTGAACGTAAGCTAAAAGATAGAGTATACAAGCACACATATGCTATAGAAAAGAAAAAAGATGATAATCCATCAGCAAGACACCTTAATGAACACAGTAACCACAAGTTTTTTTTCAAAGTTATAGACCATGTAAGCTTTGATGTGAGAGGTGGACCATTTAACTTTATGCTCAAAGAAGGTGAGCTGTTATGGCAGGTGAGACTAAATGCATTTCTAAGTCCTGGCCTGAATGATGCCTGCAATATTGCTTATCTCTTAAAGTTAAAATGTCTAAATAGATGAAGCAGTAACTTTGTAACTTACAACAATGTGTTTTTGATTATGTTTATTTAGTAGTTTGGAGATTTATAACTAGAAGTATTTTTGTAGGCAAGCCCTTAATAGTTTTTTTATAAACATGAAACCTCTTATAAACCTTAAATATTTGTACTCTAAAAAAATGGCCTTGACCAATGGTCAATTTCTGACTTCTTGAGATAGTCGCTTGTTAGCATTTTTTAAGTACAAGTTGTATAAACGTATTGGTTATTAATGTATTTTTAACACTTTTACTTGTATTGTAAAATTGAGTTAACTGACAGCATAGAACCAATCCTGTCTGAGTTGCTGGTTGACAATTTCTGACTTCTTAGGATTGTTATTCAACCAGGATTGCCATAAGTTTAACTTGTTTAACTGTAACACTAATTGATTTATTCTTTATTATTAAGCAGTCGATATTGACTGCTAAGCGTAGTTAATCTACTTAGCTTAGATTAGGTTTTATCAGTCTGTTGAACATTGTACCAGTGTGCACAATGTGTTTTATTACTGCTTTTTATATGTAATATCACTTTTAATATGAGCAGGCTCTAGAACAGCAGCACCAGCGGATGCTGATCACATGACAAGAGTAAGTTGTTTTACGTGGTGTGTGTATTTCACAAAACTGTTTTGAATCTGAAGAAGTTGACACATTTGTGCCAACGAAAAGCGCTTCATTCGATAAGAATAAATTTGTATTTTATTTACAAATTCCTTGGCTTACAGTTATTAGTCGAATTTTGCGGATTATCAGTCTGTTTTTTGGTTTGTCTCATACATTGGCATATGCCTATCTCTACCCTTATCCCTCTATTTTTTCCAATGTCCACTGCAGATCTCTATGCTAGCTTGTAAGATTAATTTTGGCTCTAGGAATTAGTGTCTTCTGCCATATTGATAAAACGTAATTCTAGCTTGAATGAAAAGGTTCCTTATTAGCTGGAACAACAATAACATGAGAAATAGATTGTGAATCAATGGTTTCCTTTAGTGAATGTGACAGCATTGCAGTTTGTGAAAAGAATAGTGGTAGTAATACATAAAAATACAATTCATTTATGAACCCATTTATTAAGTTCCATTGTCAGACTATAACCAGGTTTGGATCCAGCACTAGGCAACCTAGACAGCTGCCTAGGGCCTCATGCTGGCTGGGGGGGGGGGATGGGGGGAGGCTATCAACAACAGATTAATTAAAAACAAATACAAGGATTTCCTGCTTACTGCTGCCTTATGGAATAAAAATAAATATTTTCCCAATTTACTTATGTCTTGCTTGGCCAATGAGACTCGCACAAACACAAGTACCTAGATTTAATAGATTTCCTTTACAAGCAAAATGAACAGAATTGATGGAGTTACATTTTACAGCAAAGTGGCCACAGGTGGAGTTACTTTTTACAACAGAACAGAATGGTGGAGTTATATTTTTACAACAGAAAAAGAACAGGCAGATAAATTTACCTTTTTGCAGCAGAATGGTACAAGTGGATTTGCAGGCATAAAATGAGACAAGAGCAAACACGCACATACCTTGTGTGAGATTTAATGAATTTGCTACCATGTTCAGCAGAATGGGAAAAGGCTCTGTTTGAGCATATGTATGTGTCTGTGCATAATGCCCTAGTTATAGAGAGCAGTTTAGTTAATTGACTTGTTCAGGCTGAAACCCTGTACCATGATTATAGGACAAGAGACTTAATCCTCTATACCAACTATTCAATCCTTTTTATATATTGGAGGATTATAGTTAATCATTAGAGTTGGTTTAAATGTTTTGAAAAAGGTTTTTTTTTTTTCATTTATTGGGTCATACATTTTGTTTCAGTTCTGAATTGGTTGGAATTTTCTGAAATGGGTACTTTTTTTCAATTTTTGGTTCCTATAGCTTTGTTTCACTGCTTAAAGGAAAAATGTTCAAAACTACAAATTTAAAATGCACTCTAACAAAGAATTTAACAAGAAATACAATAAATCAGGAAGGTGTTTCAGAAAACACATGCATTTGCTCATAGTCACAAAATCGCATGCAGTGGGCCCATGGTGTGAGAACAGCCCCAGGGACCAAAGTGCACCTAATCTGTCACTGAAAAAGTGCATTTTCAGTGAATATGAGGTTCAAGGAAAGGGATGTTTACTGTTGCATATGCTAAGTCTGTTTTCAATGTGCAAATGCTGTTAGCAAATGGCCATCAGTGTTTGTGCTACACAGTTTAAAAGCATTTTTAGTAGCCCAACAGGTAGCTTACTTGCTTTATATGCAGAAGACTGTGGGTTCTACTCCCATACCATGCAATGGATTGCTGACACTTCAGTGCAATATGATGGGGGTGGGTATGCTGCACTCCTGAGTGCATCATCCTTTGGATGAGACATTGAAGTGAAGCGTCTTCTGCCTGTATTGGTGGTAGGTCCTGTGAGATCTTTTACATCCATGAGAGCTAAAGAAAGGAGTAGGTGAAGTTGCCTAATACCCTTGCCAAATTTCTCCTAGTAGTCGTCTGCATGCCATGAATAGTCTTCCTGAAAAAAAGCTACTGGCCAAATGGGACTAACATGGTCAGTAAAGAATAAATAACATACATTTTAAATTAAATCCTCATCTCTGTCTTCATTTCTAAAGTAAAGAAGAAATTAGTATGCACACTGACAGTTTTGAACAGTTTTTATAGTAACTGGGGGGAGAGAGACAAGTAATGGGACACCAAAATGGCTGTGGGTCCATTACCCTGCCTAGGGCTTCATTGACCATGATCTTGGTCTTACTACAACACAAGAAACTTTCCTATCCATAGAAATCTAGCTCCAAAAATCCGAACTACTTTTAAATCCTAAAATATAAAAGTGATACTTTTCCACCAGCTGGCTATAATCACAAACTCTAACTCTAAACAGAACTTCCTCTAATGATAGAAAGGTTGACTATGTCAAACATACAAAACAACCTAGGCAAGATCATTGAAGAAAGTTAAAATTTGATTACACTTAACACCTTGTTCCAAAGATAAATTAAAAACTTAACCTGCTCTACAAGACTGATCCCTATCTAATTAACTAAACTGGAATAGCCGCGTCAACCTTCCTTTCACTACATAGTCTATGTATGCGTCTTCAGTTTTCTCAAGTATACAGTTTGAATACCTTTCCAAACTAGAACAAAACTACAACAAAATTGTCATATATGTTACTATATGTTACTAAATTTTGTTACTAAATTAAACACTAAAGTTTGTCACTGAATTGATTTCACAAATAATATGGCTAGAAATCCCGAACTTTCTTACCTATTCACAACTAAAACAACATTCAAAGTGTTATAACATCAAGTATGAGTTCAGGCCAGTGCCATCCTACTCAATTTGTATATCAGTGTTACTCGTTTAATATCCAACAGTCAGTACTTAATCTTAGCTGACAACATGTATAATAACCATGACAAAGTCTCTTTCTCCATAAGTATAAATAAACATTGGCATAGACATGCATAGACATGCATCTGGAGCGTTTCTCCCCGGGCCTCCGCTGAAAACAGGCTCTGTGGAACCTAGTCGGACATTCCCGGTCAACAAATGTTAAATAAAAATAAAAATAAAAAAATAAAAATAAATGATATTACAACTGTAATAAAACACATTACTACCCTTCAGAGCTTCAAAATAAACCTATCACAATAACATGGCTTTGCCAATGTCCATCTACCCAGGGTAGAATCAGCTTTCTTATAATTCAGATTTCTGCATTCATTACTACCATACATCTGTTGCCCTTTGTAACAGTGATGTGAGATTATATGATGGTGTGTATCTGGGTCTATATTATGATAGTGCACGCTCAGAAGAGCGAATGACACATAATTGACCCCATGTAAGTGAAAGCTTACAATGTCGAAACCTAACTGTAAAACATTATATAATGCCCCTCACTACTTAAATATACCAACTCCGAGATCACACTACAGTGCTGAAAATGGCAAAGTAGCGAAAGCGGCCAAGCAAATTCTTTCCCAGGGAAAGAATTCTCTGAAAAGCCACTTCGCTATTTTGCATTTTCCCGCTTTTCAGTTTGACAAAGATGCATTTGTCAACCTGCGTCTGCAACAGCATAATAGGGAGCCATGTATCTAGGTATTATAGCCTAAAAAGACTACTGTGCTGTGTCTTCCTAGACTAAACCCTCTACTTTGACACCATCAGCACTCAGTATTATAATCTGCTTTTCAATTCTACCTGTTACAACATGATATACTACCATCATCTATCCATAAATAGATATTTTTCACAGCTAGATAACTTATTATCATTGTTTGATGTTACATGTGTAAATATCATACTACTGCCTGTCTTGTCTAATCACTAATAAAATGTTTTTCAAACCATGTAATTCTGTAAATTGGTTTATATTATGTTACTGTATGTTTGCCTCTGACCTACTCCTAAATGCCATTATTTATACAATATAAAGATTCTACCTAAACCACCTGTATGCTTTTCAAAATGTTATTCCTCACTCTGTGTAAAAATTGCTACTAAATTCTATATGTATGTTTCATTCTGCAGTAAAAATATTGGTATAATATGATATATGTACATACTGAATGTTTCCTTTAATGCAATGATTTTTCTGGAGATTTTCTCCAAAGGCCACCACTGAAAGGAGTGTCATACCTAAGGTACTTCCCAGCCAATGAAATATAATAAAGAAAAAAATAATTAATTTACCTCATGAACTTGATAGCTGGGTTCATACCTCCCAACTGTACAGATTTTTGCAGAATGTCCAGATTTTTGCCTCATATTTTTAGTCTGTTTCTCATAAAATTTGTATTTCTCTGGCAAAGCATTGATGATTGGAGTCACTAAATAATACTAAATAATGACAGACAGTATATCCTTCAGAAAATATGTAATAATGCAAACCTGTTATTCTAGCAGCTTTCTAAGCTTATAGGATCAATATTTAAATTCTATCTCTATTTTTGGGCATTTTCCCCCTCCATTCTTTCTGGCTTTGTCCAGATTTCTTGCACTGAGAGGTTGAGAGGAATGGCTTGGTTTAGGCATAAACTTTAAATAATTTCTAATTCTGCTACAGGATTTTGCTCTATATGATACTTGTGATTAATGGGATTCTTTGACAATATAAAGGGATTTGCAGTCACTACATAATTTTATATGTTAGTGTAGAACATAGCCCTCCGGATTCACTAATCTTCTGTGGAGGACTAATCTAGTCCTGCACGGAAGCGGCAGTTTAAGAGGAGGACAGCAGCGTGCCATGCATTTTAAGGAAGGTGTGCTGCTTGAACTCTTAATGCTACACAATGCGTGGACGAGTGCAGAATAAACACGTCCCTGCAAAGAAGAACAGAAGAATGTGTAAATAAATGAGAGAGACCGCTCATAAGTGTCCACATATCCCCACCAACAGTCCCCATGTGTTCAATAGCAACAGTACACAAATAAAATGAAGAAACCCTTGTAGTATTTTTTTTTAAAACCCCGAGTACAGCTAACCATAGGTGCGTGGGTTCACCCATCACTTAGCTATGGGTAAAGCAGCTGAAAAGGCTGAAGAGGATAATATATATGTAAATGAAGCAAGACAGCAATAGTGTAGTGGCGAGATCATCTGCCTAACAAACAGACACTCCCGGTTCAAGTCCCACCACAGCAGATATAATTTTCCATGTGAAACCTGTATATGAACATATTCTCACATCTTTTAGCCATATAACCTACATAATAACATTTAAATGTGAACTGGAGAACTGCATTAATTGCACATGTGAAGTGTCAATGTCATAATGAATAAGGCACTCGTAAGCAGGTTTAAGCAAAAATAAGCAGTAGTAAGTATGTTTAAGTGTGTATGCGTGGGGGTAAGCATTACCTACACAGATTAAGCAAAGTAGAAGCTGAGTGTAAGAAATTGTAACCAGAGGATAGCATTGCTTACCGTCATGCAAACCTGCTTACAACTGCTTTAAAGTGCATTAATCACTCCGTAGCCAACGGCCCATGTTCTGCCCAGCAACAAAACAAATTGCCTCTGCAAGGCTCAAACTCAGGACACTGCATACTATAGTCACAGTAGTTTATCACTAAGCCATCATAGCAATAGATATGAATGAGGTATCAGCAAACTAATCCTCACCACAGGAAAATCAAACCAAACATGTGAACTGAATCTATGTACAGTGTGAAGTGGTATAACCTTCTACATAAGATAAATATGTGAACTGGAGTACTGCGGTAAGCATAGTTCTGAGGTGTGATTGTAATAAAGTGCAGAAGTCCCCAGGTCCCCATACAGTGTATGTACACATGAATCACGGATACCAGACACATATATAACCTGTAATGAAGAATAAATCATAGCCAAATGGCAAATATAGTGATAATTAACTATTAAGCAATGCTAACCGCAGCACAGCTCAAGTTAGTAAATGTAAGCAATGTGTAGGGGAGCCAATTCAATCTGCCTAGTGGTATACCTCTTTAAGCAGTGCCAATCTTATGTAAGCAGGTGTGTCTATAGCTAGCCTTTTCAAAACTGGCCAATCATGGGAAAGTGTAGAAAAATGGCCATATTTAAACCCCACAGGTGGGAATACTTCTCATAACTAGTTGTAGCTTCCTACTGCAGGCAGAATGTCTGGTGTGGGTGAAGGCACTCAATTTCAAGCACAGTCCTGGGGCATCCAGGAGTCAAAAATCATGGTATGGCTCCTGGTAAAACACCATGATCAGAGAATACTGCAGGGCCAGTACCAGGGCTCACAGTATAAAGTGGAGGCCTGGGACAGTCTCGCCCGTGACCTCACCAGTGCAACAGGTATCCCCCGGACTGGTGAGCAGGTCAGGCACCACCATGTTGACCTGAAGCGGTGGAGGGGGGATGTACTGGAACAGTGGATCCAGGAGTCTTGGCAGATGGCCAATGCCCCAGTACTGAGTAAGTACTCATTTTACTAAGTAGTAAATATTTGCCTAGCTTGTGTATACTATGGATAGGTATGGCTAAATATCACTGCATTTCTCTGACAGCTGCAGATGAGCGGGCTGCGAACCAGCAAGCCCATGATGCTAGGCTGCAAAGGCTGTGTCACGAGGCAGGTTAGTAATCAGTCTGCATGTATTGTCATAACAAAAAATATAAGAGCCTTAGAAAGTGTACCAGTAGAAATAAATGTGTAATAGTCTGTGAATAAAGGTATAACCCCTGGAGTGCTTCTGTTTACTCTTCTCTCATATGTTTGCGATCTGTTCCATACTATAAATAGTACTGTTGTATCTTAAGCACTGTCACCTACACTATGGTATGCATATAAAATGGGTATGAAGTCCTGCATAACAATGTTGGAAGTGCCAAGAGGTCAGTCATATCGTGCAAGTTAGGGAGATGTAGATAGAAAACAGTTGAAAGCTTTACATCACTTCCCTGATAGCACAGTGTACTGTGATGTTAGCTATAATTTTTTGTCACACACAACAGGGGTTTGGATCCTGAGAGTGCTACTAAGTTATATGCATAATCATACCCCACAACTGTACAGATTTTGATACAATGTTCAGATAGAAAGCTGTATACATAATTACATGCAACAACTGTACAGACTTTGCTAGAATGTTCAAATTGTAAGTTGTATGCATATCCATACCCCGCAACTGTTCCAATCTATCCAGCATGTCCAGATAAATGGCCCATATCACCAGCTTGGGACCCTGTTCCCCTGAAAATTCATTGTGATGATCCAAGAAATGTAGGCAGCTGTCAATGACATATAACTGATAGTCAAATGTGTACATAGTCAGAGAATGTATAAGAAAACAAATCTGTCATTCGAGCACCTCACACAAAGTGTATGACAGCAATTCTCAACATATGTTGCATTAACACCTGCAGCCTGTCACACCTGTATGTAAGAAACAGGTCACGTATATAATAATCTATAAACGTACCAGTGTACAATATAAGGCCATTGTTTAGTGTAACAATACATGTAAGGGAAAGATCACTGTAGTGACTAAGAATGTGGTGAAAACTACAAGGATATATTAGTTGTTAATTGAACCCTCTCTCTTACCCCTGCCATGTATGCATAATAACCCAATGACACTCCTCAACTGGTATGTGTACACTCCACACTTTTGTTGGGACACATGTCCTAATGGTTTAAAAATATTCACATTTGTTTTGATGCATGTGCCATGTTAAAATACACCCATATTGGCGGCCTGTTGTCATCAATGAAACCTGCATGCTCCTGTAATGGCCACTGTTGTTCCATATATGCATGTGTTCTGCTTGCTCTGCAACTGTGTTAAATCTGGTGTGTTGGGTTAATGGGAATAACTATGCATACTGTTATAACTAATCCTGAATGTTGTTAACTGTTACTAACCCATATCTGTCATAAACCTGTGACAACACAGCTCATATGGAAAGTCCGGTCCAAGTGGACCCACCTGTCCCACCTCAGCTGGCCATGGCACTGGGCACCAGCACATCTGGGGCTCAGCCTGGGACATCCTCCTCTGTGGGCCCTGTACCACCTTTGTGAGGAACCGCTGCCGGGGATGGGGCTCACCCCCCTTGGAGCGGGCACGGAGGGGAACTTGTCACCCGTCAACAGGTCCAGGCTGTGGTGCGTAGGGAGCTCAAACTGGAGTATTGAGAGAGGCTACTCCAGTTTGAGGGCCAAGTGGCGCTATTAGAAGGTGAGCCTGCCGCTCCTACATAGCCCCCAGCACAGCCACCCTCGGGGCAATGAAGGTACAGTGGTGACTAACCATGGGAGGGGACGTCAGTCCCACTGTTTCCAGTTGGGGGCTCATGGGTTTGTGACTTCCAAACACCCCTCATATCCAAGGTGTTTACCCCCCACATGTGTCAAAAAATGGCCCTGTATGCGTCTTGTGTGTCTTGTCTGTTAACCTACCCAACCTACCTCCCCAAATATACCTACTACCTTGCCCCAACATCCCACTCTCACCTGAAAAAAAGAAAAGGGCAATCTGTTCCCACAAAAATAATCTTGCCCCATACATAGCTGTCCATTTTGCACATGTGCCCACTGGACACATGTAATCTGGTCTACTTGGCATCACAATGAATATATGTTGTCCTCACCCCTTTCCCTGGGGTTTGAGGGTCCAAATGTACTTGCAAATCTAGTGTATATGCACAGCTGTTGCTGTAGAAGAAATGGGTAGCTATGGACCTTTCCTATACCCTTCCTGCACATGTCTAGCTATTTTCCTTACTGTCTTTCCCTCTTTGTGCCCCGTTTTTCACCACTTTCCTATCAACCTCTTTTTCTTTTCTTTTAAAGAAATTAGCTGGGGGTAAGCATCAGTAAGCACTTTTAAGCAGCAGTAAGTGGGTTTGCGTGGGTTTGCGCAGGTTTGCATGGGG
Source organism: Protopterus annectens (assembly GCF_019279795.1). NCBI lineage: Eukaryota > Metazoa > Chordata > Ceratodontiformes > Protopteridae > Protopterus > Protopterus annectens. The sequence continues at coordinate 1,728,171,884 of NC_056731.1, read as the reverse complement.
GTAAGCTATACCTACACAGGTTGAGAAATTCGAAGCTAACTGACTGTGAGAAAACATAAGCAGAGCTTAGCAGTGCTTACTATTGTGCAAACCCACACAAATCCACTCACAACTGCTTCAAAGTGCCTTAATCACTCTGTAGCCAATGCCCCTTGTTCTGCCCAGCAACAAAATGAACTGCCTCTCTAAGGATCGAACTCAGGATGCTGCACTCTATACACAAAGTGATTTGCCACTAAACCATGGCAGATATGCATAACCTGATGTTTTCACAAACATATCATCCAGCACAATTAGTCAACAGTACATTAAATATTGTAATATCATACCACACAACCTCTTAATGCAAGAATTCTGGACAAAGTGTGCCAAAATGTGGGTACAAGTAGGGATATATGTCAGATACTGCTCTAATACACCTAAAATGTTGCTAGTTACACAGTTACATGTATTAGAACACATATTGTGAAGGAGATAAAGTCTGAAACACGACTATAGTCCTGAAATCATCCATGTCAATTGCCAAGAGAATGAGGTACAGGCCAAAAATATGAGCCGTACATGCATGGACATATAGACAGATATATATCTGGAAATATAAACAGACAGCTATGTGAGATATACATATATATATATATATATATATATATATATATATATATATATATATATATACAGATAGAAATGTGTATAGCATTACCACATGGGAACAAAATCCTGAACCACTCATTACAACATAACAGACCATATGCACTGTTAATGGGGATGGGAGCTCAAATGAAGGATACCTGTAATTAGTGCTACATTACCCTCCCCACAGCCCTAACAGATATGCTCTGCAATCCAATATCCAGCACATGCAATTCTTGACTACAGGACCCTCCACAACACAGCCACAATGCTTTAACAGTAAGCCAATTCACCTGTAAATGTCAGGGCAATATCTGTAACATATCATGCAGAAAAGTCATTCTACCGTAGGGAATGCACAATGTGGAAGGAGTACACATTACAATGGTTCAGATATGCACACACATCTATACATTGACAAATATATTCAGGCATATATATATATATATATATATATATATATATATATATATACACATATATATATATATATATATATATATATATATATATATATATACATATATATATATATATATATATATATATATATCTGATATAAATATATCACATATATATATATGGATATAAATATATATATATATATATATATATATATATATATATATGTATAGATATATATATATATATATATATATATATATATATATATATATATATATATATATATATATATATATATATATATATATATATATATATATATATATATATATATATATATATATATATATATATATATATATATATATATATATATATATATATATATATATATATATATATATATATATATATATATATGTATGTTTATAGGTACATACACATATACACAGACAAAAGGTATTAGTAGCCATACATATGTAGAAGTAGTGTGGAAGTACTGGGTGCAAAGTATGTCCTTCAGCCACAAGTCCTGTAACTGGTACCTGTGAAATGTGTAGTGTGGCAACCATTCCCACAAATGAGAATACTTACATTAAACATATACCCACTCACAATTCAAATGACATGACACGACACACAGGTATGCATACACAGAAAACCTTTATTTATTTACTATACAATAATGTATGCCATTACTTACAGCACATAAAGTCTGAAGTATGTAATCAGTGATGAATGCAAGGCCCACACAAAACAGTAGATGCAAGCAATGAGATATATAGCATACTATGCTGTCCAGGCCAAGGCCTTCAATTAGTACAACAGCAGACAAAGGATTTGCCTTCAAGATAGGTAACAATCAACAATTGCTGATGTAGTTCAGCAGCCCCCAATTATACCCTGCAGTCAAGCCCTAGGGGAAATGTATTAGTTGTTGTAATGCCAATGTATCTGTCACATGTATGGACCCTGACCAACATATTTTGTGGGAGTCTGCGATATGACTGGGATGACAGCAGGAATGCTAGCAGTAAGTAATGATAGGCCATTACCCAGCAACCTGTAACTATATTACAGCAGGACAAAGCCTGCCATATATGTGGAGGACAGAGGCAGGAACAGAGGGCCATACTTGCAATATTGCTGTTACACTTCCTGGAAATTGCTGGTGTAATGCAGGAATAAGACATCAGAAACACAAACTGATGTAGCCATGTACTGATAGCATGCAACATACAGACGGCCAGTGATATATCTAGGACAAGACCTGTGTAGTGCACAGATCAAACCAAACAGACAATCCACTGGCCATCATGTGGATAGGTGCACAGTTGAGAGCTATGCAGACTGCATTCCATCCTAAACTACTATGTACATACAAACACTGCAAGACCAGCAATATACAATGCACATAGCAACACTACTCACTCTGTCTGCAGGTCTGGAACCTCATACAAATTTGTAATTGGCCTGTGTCTGCAATTCCTGCTGTAAGAGGTATTGCAACCTGCTGTCTGTAACACTGCTGCCCACATACAGGAAGGATGTCCTCCATACTGGAAAGGTTAAGGGACAATGCCCACATGAGCCAGTATTTTATAGTACTGGGTTGCCATGACAGTGGTTATCTGAAGTACTACACACCAGGCTGCATGCAGTTAGCAGCTGTTGCACACTGATTGGGGCAGAGCCCATCAGCTGATCATGTGCATCACTTACAAAAGCCATGCTGCAATCCATTCAAAGCAGCTCAATCACTCTAGTGGAGAGAGAGTGAGAGAGAAACACAGAAAAATAAAAAAAAATAAAAAAAATCTTAAACAAAAAGCTGTCACAGCTGTCAAACAAATGACAGGTATGCAAAACATATATGTATGTAAGTGAATGCAGTATGTGATATAGAATAATAGGATATATGATGTGGAATGATTTACATATGCCATCTGTAGTTGTCCCTGTAATAAAGTTCTGCTGAACAACTGCAATGGACAATACTGTCTGTCCCTGTAGGCAGTGGGACATACCCGCCAACTGTTTCAGATCAGCAATGAATGACAAAGATTTTAGCCATAATATGTGTGTTTGGTATGTTAGTGTGGGCAATATATGGTGGTGGAAATACTGCCATTATAATAGACAAATGGGTGTCAGAGCACACCACTTGCAGGACAGTCATGTTAATGTGTAATGCAGCATGCACAAATGCCATAGGTGTATAATAGGCTTACCAACAATCTCTCACCATATATACCACCCTAATGTTAGTCTGTGTTCATATGTGACACCGGGCTTTGTTGCAGTAAGACAGAACAGTGCAGCTGTGAATGAAAGACAGTTACAGAATGTGGACCAGATGTCTGTATGCACCCCACATATAGATAAATATCTGTGTGATATATAATTAGACAAGTATGTCTACAGATATACAGACACTCATATAGATATAGGTATATAAACAAACCACAAGATATTTCTACACATATACATATATGTATATATATATATATATATATATATATATATATATATATATATATATATATATATATATATATATATATGTATATATATATATATATATATATATATATATATATATATATATATATATATATATATATATATATATATATATAGATATATATATATATATATATATATATATATATATATATATATATATATATCTATAGTGGCACTAACAATGGCATGCAGGTGAAATAGTCTGTAACAGGCCAGCAAAGATAGTGTCCCCACAGGGAGCATGGCTGCAAACACATAGCACAAAGCATGGCACAAACACACAGCACAAAGCTTGGTACAATACAACATATGTCCTAATAGTAGGTAAGCAGCCGGAATACCAATTGCATTATGTGAATGGTTTGTTGTAACTGATATGGTGGGTGGAGACAAAGATGTGTATTAAGAACTATGGTAACCCTGCTGTATGAGTTGCTCAGACCTGTTTCCATCTTTATGTCTTCCAGGAGGATGCCCCACACCAGTTTGTCAGCTTACAGTGCTGCCAAAACAGAAGTCATCATTGAGCATTTGGTACAGCACTATGAACAACTGTTTGGCTAGAACACCCATGATCAGCAGGAGAGGACCGCCCTGTGGAATGAGCTAGTCCACAGGGTCAATTATGTCGGACTGCAGAATCACAGCTATGAGCAGGTCCGGCATCATTGCAGCAACCTGCTTCATCATGTACATCGGCATGCAGCTGCTGTATGGGGGGACCACCTGACAACAGGGGGAGCAAGCCACCCATCAACCCCTCACCCGTGTGGAGGAGCTTCTTAGGAGCCTTGTGACACCTGCCCTCCTGCAGCACCAACAACTGGCAGGGTGCATTGTGGAGGTGGGTGCCACTGACACACTGGCTGAGGAGGGTGCAGGTAAGGCCCCAGGGCACATCAGTACACCACTCTTGTCTGTACAGATACATCATGCAAATCTGAGATGTCATATACATAGTCTGTTGCTGTGTAGTAGTAATAAACAGACATGCATAAGCTCTAGTATTGTGGACTCCTACTGTAGATGTAACATAATGCTGCACTCACACTTTACGAATGCCACAGCTGTGGCCACTGACAACAACTTTCTCACACTCTTATGTAGGTCCTTCCAGGATACCACGACAGCAGCAGCCTTTAGCTGATGAGTATGGTTCATGTTCATGCATGACATACACTGTGCATGTAATGGCTATGGGATATTCCATGCACACATCTAACAGACCTACCCATACTGCATGCTGTACATGTTCATGTTTTGTTGTTGTGAAATGCACTGCTTTACAGTAGAGACCATGCTGGGGTATTGGAAGGGTACAACAGACACATGCAAGATAACTAACATCCTGTCATTGTGCAATGTGTCCACAGGGATGAGAAGTATGGCAGGACACATGGCCTACAGTAGGGACATGTGTGAAACAATACCCTCATGGCTGTATCTGCACACAGTCAGGTTATATATGTTTGGTAGACGTAACCCTGACCCCACAGCAATAGTGACAGCAGTGTGTTCACTCAAAGGGATGTGCACATGAGTAGATCTTGCAACCATGCAGAGTTCTGGGACATGTGTAGGGCACCCCTCACAGCCATGGTAAGGTCTGCTGGGTGTCACTGTAATAGTCCTGTATTGGTCATACATGTACTGCTGATGTTGTGATCTGTAAAGCAGACATCAGGCAATCACAAATGATATCTGTTCACATAGCTTCCCAGGTATGAGGTGCTATAACCCATAGGGGCTGTGAGCATTGGAGCTGATATAACTGACACAGTACTACATATGCAGCAATGGTTTGTACACCTGTGAGGTATGGTGCCCAGTACAAGACAGGGTTCAGAACAGGTCCACAGTAACACTTTGTACATGGTTGCAGTGTTAACAAGGGGAAGGGCCATCACCTACCAACACAGCCCATGCATCACACACATGTATACTGCCACTAGCATGAGGTCACTATAGTTGCACTGCATGTTGTTGAGCACCAGATGTAATGCATGCTGACAGAAGGGTAATGGGAGGACTGTGTACAAAAGGTGTGCAACCCCACATGTAGGTGTGTGTGTGTGTGGGGGTGTTGATTGTGTCTGTAAGTGCAATCTGGTGGAGTGGAGTGTGGTTGATGCATGTCAGATGTGTGTGTACATGTGTGTCTGTTTGTGTGGGTGTCCATGTATGCACAGGTGATAGTGGGATTGATCACATGGCAGTACTTCTCCTTGGGACTGTGCTATACATGTACATGTAGTGACACATGAGACACCAGGACAACCTGTCCGATATGTGAACACAGGACAGCTGATAGCATAACAAGGTCTGTAGCACAGAACATGCACTGGGAGGGAAAGTACATATCAGGTATACACATCATATTGCCAGCAGCAGATAGATAACAGGCTACCCACGTATGCAGCACTACTAATGCAATAGGGAATTACCGACCATATCAGTGAATGTATCCAGGTATTAATGTTGTCCGCATGATGGGTTTATTGTGCAGCAGATGTGGCATGGACTGAGCAAGACTGTAGTATGAGACTCCAGTGTGTGACATATGTAGTGAATGTAGCAGCCCCAACCATATAGAGGCCATGTACACCATGACTGGACATACACCGGGTAATACTGGATGACAGCAGAGAGGTCATGTACAACCTACTCCACCAAAGTCAGGGAGGTGATGGAGTACCAGATCATGTGTTGTGATCACACGTGTAGGCATGAAGAGGAATTATATGTTAATGGGTAGTATTAACATATGTTCCCCATCCTGCATGCCACTTGCTAACATACACATAACATAAATTGCTTAACCTGTGTAGGCAGTGCTTAGCTCCCCTCATACCCGCCCAAACCTGCTTACAACTGCTTTAAAGTGCCTACTCCCACTTGCCCCCTCACAAACCTATGTTACTGAATGTGGGACTGTCTGTAAACCCAGGGAAAGGGAGGTAGTAAGGTGGAATGTCAGTATGTGTGGGTGTACATGTGTGTGTGTGTGTGTGTGTGTGTGTGTGCGTGTGTGTGCGTGTGTGTGTGCGTGTGTGTGTGTGTGTGTGTGCGTGTGAGACTGTGTGACTGTGTGACTGTGTGTGTGTATGTGGCTGTGTGTGTGTGTCTGTGACTGTGACTGTGCGTGTGTAAATTTGTGTACTGTTAGGCAATGCTTTTCAGGTCTTAAAGTGTGTATAGGGTCCCTCCTAAATGCAAACTGAGGTAGGTGTCCGTACAGACACTGATGATGATGATGATGGTACTGTTGAGGCACAGGTGGGGTTGTCAGAGGCCGAAACTGCGCCATCATGTGTCATCACCCTCCTAGCCACCCCAAGCCTGCACACAGTTACAGTGCTCCTACACATCCCATCACATGTGGCCATAGCAGAAGGACAGTTGACGGTTGGTGCCAGTGACCAGGAAAGTGTGGTGTCCATGCCAACTGTGTTGGGTTACAGTCAGCATAGCCAGATGTCTGGCAGGGCACCACATCAGCAGATGTACCGTGGTCCTCATGGGAGGGCCGCTGGTCATCATGCCCCTGGCAGAGGTGCCACAACTGGTACCACCAGGAACATGTTTCAGCCCATAATGGAGGCACAGGTACATATGGACATGTACACCAGACAGGGCCTGAGGCTGCAGAGGGCTGCTTTCTCATCTGTAAGTGGCTACTTCCATGACCTTGCTGCTGCCCTCCATGAACAGATAGAGGTCATGGATAGACGATGGGGTGAGATGGTGGGCCTCCTCAACCGTGGTATGTCTGTGCTTGAATGTGAGGTGGGAGTGGTGTGACGGCCACATGGACATAGGCCAGAAACACCAGCAGGTGGTGGTCAACGTGGACATGCCAGGACACCAAGCCACTCCCGTAGTGGTAGTACCAGCACACCACTGGGGGTGCTGTCCACACCACACTACAGCAGGTCTCATGCACGTGGCCCTGGCCAGTCCCAGGCAGGACATGGTTCCAGCGGACACCTGTCATCATCAGGGGAGAGTAGCACTTCAAGGTCTGTACCTGCATGTGCCCATGGAACCCCTGGCAGGCACAGTCAGCATGTCTGTGGCTGGAGGCACTGAACTGCACATCCTGCCAGGTATGGTCTGCAGCTGTCCAGCAACACCTGTATAGGGCAGCCACATGGCAGGAATGTGTACATGCATAACCACACACTATGTAACCACACCTAGGGTGACCCCATAATGACACACACTACATCACCATGCCCCAATCAATAAATCAAACCCCTCACCCACACACACACGGTAACACATGCATGGACCACCCTCGGCTTCTGGCAAACCAGCAACACACCCTGTGCATATGATGAAACCTGTGCCACATCCTTGTCATCCATAACATCGATGCAGGGACAGGCTAATATGGTTCTGATGCACATGGTGACTGTTATAGTGTGCTGCAATGTACTGCAGTGTAAGATGTTGTCAGGGGTAATTTGTAATGCATACTTGTCAGGTAGTATAGCCATGCAGCTATGATGTATTTCAGCTGTCAGTAACACTGATTATCTCCATAATGTTATTCATTTGTGTTGTAGGTGTACGTGTCAACAGGAGGATGGTCTCCGTCATATTTCACAAGGGTATGACACTGTAGTGACACCATGTTGAATACCCAAGGGTGGGGACCTCAGTCCCACTGCTACCACTAGGGGGCTTGTGGGCTTCCGATATCCAAACACCCCTACCCATCAAAGTGTTTATCCCCCACATGTATCATATACTGCCCCTGTATGCGTCTTGTGTGTCATGTCTGTTAACCTACCCAACCTACCTCCCCAAATATACCTACAACCCCTCCTCAACATCCCACTCCCACCTGAAAAGAAAACGAAGGTCAATCTGTTCCCACAAAACAATCTCGCCCCATACATGGCTGTCCATTTTGCACACATGTCCATTGGACACATGTAATCAGGTCTAATTGGCATCACAATGAATTTATGTTGTCCTCACCCCTCTCCCAGGGATTTGAGTGTCGAAATCAACCTCCAAATTCAGTGTATATGCACAGCTGTTGCTGTAGAAGAAATGGGCAGCTATGGACCTTTCCTACACCCTTCCTGCACATGCCTAGCTATTTTCCCTACTGTCTTACCCTCTTTGTGCCCCTTTTTCACCACTTTCCTATCAACCATTTTTTCTTTTTTTTTAAAGAGGTTAGTGAGGGGGTAAGCAGGAGTAGGCACTTTAAAGCAGTTGTAAGCAGGTTTGGGTGGGTATGAGGGGAGCTAAGCACTGCCTACACAAGTTAAGCAATTTAGAAGATAACTGAGTATAAGAAACTGCAACCAGGATTCAACAGTGCTTACCTCCATGTAAACCCACGCAAACCCACTTACCACTGCTTTAAAGTGCCTTAATCACTCTGTATGCAACAGACCATGTTCTGGACAGCAACAAAATAAACTGCCTCTGCAAGGCTCACACCCAAAACCGTGCACACCATACACAAAGTGATTTACCACTAAACCAGGGCAGATATACATAACCCTGATGTTTTCACAAATATATCATCCAGCCCAGTCATTGAACAGTACAGAGAATGTATTCCAACATACAGATGTATGTGTGTGAGTAAATATATTAATGTCTAAACAGGTACAACATATTGATATATGTAGATATATGTATATATACATATATATATATATATATATATATATATATATATATATATATATATATATATAAACATATATACATGCAAATGTCTACATCTATGGATATATATGTCTACATCTACATGTGTAAATATATACAGCAGGTCATATATATGTCAGCAGATATATACATATACATAAATAGGTGTACGGACAGACATCTGGAGATAACAATGGGTAAGTATCAAAAACATATATGTCCTCATGCAACATTAATGGGGTTGAGAGGCCCCACACAATATACGTCTGGTACGAATAATTATGCTCCCCCTAAGCCAAGCACGTCTCCCCTGTAATACAGTACCAAGTGTTGCAGATCCCATAACTAGGACCACACATGACATGGCCATCCCTGGGATGCATATATATATATATATATATATATATATATATGTATATATATATATATATATATATATATATATATATATATATATATATATATATGTATATATATATATATATATATATATATATATATATATATATATATACACATATATATATATATCTGTAACTACACATACACACACACACAGATATGTACAGTAAGATACATATGTAGTACGTGCACACAATATTGAGCAGACAGTATTCCTACAGTCTCCACCTTACCAACTGGAGACTGTATGAGCCAGCCGTACAAATGACACTCATAGCCTGCAACATATACTCACAGAGATATCAAAGGGTATAACACCACACACAGGTGCACATAAATTAATGTGAAAGGTATATTTGTGTACTAAGGCAGTTGTGTATGCCATGTCATATAGCCATATAGACACTGACATCCATATGAACAGTGTATTGCAACTGTGAAACAGTTATACTGAGACAGTAGTCTGGGAAGGTTGACATATGTTGCTGTCTAGGCCGGAGCTTCAAATAGTACAATAGTAATGACAGACTGGCCCACAGCATATTAGAAAATCAACAGTACATAATGCAGATGTATAGGTCAGCAGCCTCTATCTACACTCTGTACATAATCCCTAGGGGGGTACAGACCCCAGTTGACACAATGGGATGTATTTGTTACATAACAAGGCATAACTGACACCATCACAATGACACTGGCAAACAGAACATTCTGTATGGCAGGAGGCAGTAGGCCTGCATTTATCCACGGTGGATTGTATACCTTAAGGCAGCTTACCCCATATACCCACAAATGTTGTAACAGCCTAGGTTAGTCATGGTATACCCCCCTACACTCACTACTACTCGGCCATATACCATGGTTACATACACTGGCCTCTGCAGTGCATTACAGCACACATGTATTGTGTAGGTGAAGCACACACATATATGGTCCCTACCCCCCAGTATGTGTGGGGTACACAACAGCAGTGGAGGGATGGCAGGAATGACATCATGACATACACACAGTCCACTACATAACAACCCCTGACAGCATGTCACATGTGCAAAGCCTGGTATGTAGGTGGAGGACAGAGGCTGGAACACAGGCTCATATGTGTAAAACTGTTGTCATACAGTAAGCAAGATATGTATATGTGTATATATCTATATGGATATATGTATAATTATATAGACATATATGTTCATCATATGTCCTGCACATGGAGTGGAGCCCTACCTCAGCCCCAGTAGTCCCAACCTCTCAGTGCAAGGGGATGTCATGTATGTATTGCAGGTATATTTGTAGACTATTGCTACTGTAATAGTGATCATCTTCACAGAAATGGTTTGTGTGGGAGGCCACATCTGCTGTTAACATGTGCACCATTGGCTACTGACAGACATCCTAAGGTCATCATAGTACAGTACCACTGCTAGCACAGCAATGCCCCTGTGGACTACAGCTGTGATATGGTCAATATATGTGGACAGTCTGACACACGCTGGTTAGGCCAGGGGTATACACAGAATCCCTTCATGCAAGACATGTGGACCAGGCCTGTCAGTGTGGATGTTAACAACCATGTAGATGGATATAACATGTAAATACTGGTATACATTTGCCCCCATAGGTTATGCATTCATACACCTCTGTCTGTCCTGACACATAATAACCGCTGGTACAGAGGTGCCATGGCCACATACTACCCACTAGTTAGTGACATACATCTGAACAGCATCCCACTGCTTTGTCTGACATACATGACTGTCATGGTGGCCCAGCAGAAGTACATCTGGCAAGTATCTGGACATGACATTTCACTGGATAAGTGCATTAAGCTGCTAGGTATGTAACAAAGCACAGTGCAAGCTACAGGCAGACTGACTCAACACTGGGCTACATCTCCCATGTGAGAATGCACATTTACCTGCATAGATAGCAGGCTCTACAGGCATGTCACATCACAGAGTAAAAGCCACCTGTGTGAAAGTGCATAACCACAACCAATGTGAACACAGCCACATATGGTAAGCTAGCATACTATTACAGTATATGGACTATCTGATCTACACCATCCTTATATGTGCCACTCACACAACAACCCTACATATACTGGGCTGCTAGACAGTGTGTTCCGATGCCTGTCTGTAGTATGGTACATGTGTGTGTTCACCCCTACAAACATGTCAGCTGATAGGGTGACATACAGTGGAGCAGCATGTAACATCAGATAGAACAGGACCAAGAACAATGACATCTACCACAGTCTCTACACAGACCAAGGTACATATTTACTATACACACGCTGTTGACAATTATCAGACTTACACATACCTCAGTACTGTACACACAACCACAGACTGCCCAGGCGATGTCTTCAAATATAACCCCTACTATACATAGCATGTGTAGCAGTCTAATATCTCACTGGCTTGTTATCAGATATGCTGTCAATGAATATGGTGTAGAGAACATATGCACCCCCTACTGCATGACATATGAACAAAGGTTGACAGAGTTGTGGCTGGAGGCACAAACACAGGGCCAATATTGACATGTTTTTGTGATACCCTCATATATTTACTGTCGTAACAGGGTTTGTTGCACCATATGTCCTATGAGGGATATGACGTCAGTAACTCTCCCAGCTGTCACCATCTACTGACTGCAATCATCACACTACCTTCTGCAGTTGAGAGATAGATGCTCTGTGGGTAACACAATGAACACAAGGCACAGCACACTGCCCAGCTGCAGATGACCCTACAGATGGGGATTCCCCATAAACATAGCACTGACATGACAAGTATTAAAACATGTAGGACAGCCATATCCACACACACCCTGTAAAACCAATATTACCCCAACTGCAGTATAGCAGCACTTACAGTCTGTAGTCAAGACAGGCACATCCCCCTCCTGTGTGTTGGCCTGTTTCCACAGTGTATGTTGTCAGAGGTAAGTCCCCAATCCATCTGTGATGCTGTTTGCCAATCAACAGATCTAGTTCCTGCTCACAGTGAATGAAATGGCCCAACACCAACATGATGTTCCTAGAAATTGGGGTGTGTTTCCATGCAATTGGCTATGGGAATGTTGCCTCAGCTGTTCCACATGCAATCATGTAGAGGAGGGCTGTAATTTGTGCAGATGCCATCAGCTGATTATGAGCATCACTGACAATACACTTGCCGCTGCCTAAGCAAAGCAGGTCTAAGTCTGCACAGCCACTAGAGAGGGTGTGAGAGAGGCAGACAGTGGCAAAGATAAGTCATGGTGGGTTGGGAAAGTAAAAGGTAAGCATATTTGTGTCACACATCTACCAGTCCAGGGTATCGAACCCCTGACTGACTATGTACTGAAATCACATCTCTCAACTCTGCACGGTGGATATTGTGATATATACTAGGGGCACCACATAAGAGATTTGCAAAACCCACACAACACTGAGTTCAGTAGTTACACACTCACAACCACCTCCACATAGGACACGGATGACAAACATCACCACATTAAGACACACACACACACACACACACACACACACACGCACACACAAACACACACCTGGGATTAGACCTCCTACCTAATTAGTTATTACACTACAGCACTACGCAATTATAGAACGCGCCACAGAGATTACTGGAGTACTCTTTCCCCAAAGGTTTATTTCACAGAGAGTGACATCAGCAGGAGTGCCAAAGTAGGGCAAATGAGTTGTAGTGAGTGTGACTAGCCAAACATGCATTGCTCCCTACACATGCATAGGAAGAGACACAAAAGCATTCACAACTCTCATGTGTGAGAATAGAACCCCTACCAGAGTTCTATATCATACTACAGCATTACACTGTTAGAGCACGCACCACAGAGATTGCTGGAGTACTTGTTCCCCAAAGGTGTACTTCACAGTGATTGACATCAGCAGGATTGACAAAGTAGGTCATTTGAATTGTATTGAGTGTGAATAACCTAAATTGCCCTAAGTAGTCTCTATGCATTAACTGCTGTTCTGGCCAGAACAAAAATAGCCTGCCTTTGCAGGTCATGAACCCAGAATCCCCTACACTTACAGTCACAGTAGCTAACCACTAAACCATCATAGCAATGCAGGAGACCAAGGTTTCACCAAAGTAATCCCACCATAGGCTAATCAAACCAAACATGTGCAAGGAATGTATATACAGTTGTCCATTAAAGACCTCTCCAAAGCCAACATCATGCTACTCAAGGCAGAAGTGACAAAATTTGTGACATCCATGGAGACAGGATCTGACAGTTCAACTGATGAATCCTGCACTAAGGCACTGTATGAGCACATCCACTTGTGCATGATTCCTGACAACCCACATAGAGCCATGACTCTCTCCTCCCAAATAAGCAGGCCAGTCTGGAGGTCTCTTGCCATGAACAGAGTATACAACTGAAAGTAGACACTGCTGAAGGAAAACAGATATTTAAAGGATGCAAACAACTCCCTTACCAGCCCCAGTCAGAAGTTAAGATCCTCATGGAATTCTCCAAAGCTGGTTATGTAACTAAAATTGCCAAAGATTCCACAGACAACAATAGAGCATTCTATAGTTGTGTCCAGAATCTAACTGGCAATGTTCAGAAGTGCTGTGGGCTACAACAGAATGGCATTACATAGACTGCTCGCACAGAATTTGCCAATATCCTGGAAAATTGATTTAGTGCCACATTCAACCACCTCTC
>NC_056731.1:1728035047-1728155047 GCF_019279795.1 Protopterus annectens | reverse complement strand
TGACATCCATGGAGACAGGAGCTGACAGTTCAACTGATGAATCCTGCTCTAAGGCACTGTATGAGCACTTCCACTTGTGCATGATTCCTGACATCCCACATAGAGCCATGACTATCTCCTCCCAAATAAGCAGGCCAGTCTGGAGGTCTCTTGCCATGAACAGAGTATACAACTGAAAGTAGACACTGTTGAAGGAAAACAGATATTTAAAGGATACAAACAACTCCCTTACCAGCCCCAGTAGGAAGTTAAGATTCCTCATGGAATCCTCCAAAGCTGGTTATGTAACTAACATTCCACAGACAACAATAGAACATTCTATAGTTGTGTCCAGAATCTAACTGGCAATGCTCAGAAGTGCTGTGGGCTACAACAGAATGGCATTATATAGACTGCTCCCACAGAATTTGCCAATATCCTGGCAAATTGATTTAGTGCCACATTCAACCACCTCTTACCCTCAAAAGGGACCATGTCAATATGAAATGAGTTCCAATGCCCAGTACTCATGGCCACACAGGTAGAAACTGCACTCTCCACAGCTACGAATATAACATCAATGGGACCAGATGACATCCTGGGCTGTGAACTACATGAATTACAAAATGAAATGGCAACTCACCTAACTGTCATGTGTAATCACAGCCTCACATCAGGTCTGGTGCCCACTGAGTGGTGCACAGCTGCAGTTATCCCACTACACAAGGGGGGACACAACTTAGATCCTGGGAACTACCGTCATATCAGTCTGATGAGCCTGATCTGCATGGCCAGGGAATGCATTATCATGGAATCTTTGAATGCAGACATTGGCAACCCACAAACACTAGACCCCACACATATTGGGCTCATGGAGGGACAATCTTCTCTCCTGAACCTGACTGACTGCTTTGACTCAGTCTGCATAGCTGTTGAAGAGGGTAAGGTGGTTCACAAAGCCAATGTGGACCTTGCCAAGCCCTTCGACACCATCCCCCTTATGAAAACATAGATTAACGTACTAATCCAGCCATAAATCCTTATGCCACTCGATGGTTTGCGACATGGCTTACTGACAGAACCCAAACTGTAGATGTAACCAACTACAAATCCAGCTCCAGACAGATGACAAGTGGAGTACCTCAGGGTTCAGTCCTGGGACCACTGTTGCTTGGCATCTACATCTCTGAATTGCAGGTCAACAGTACGGGACTCTGGCTAACAAAGGTAACAGATGACTGCAAAATGTGAATCATTATGAACCTGAATGTACGGCATGATATGTTACTGATACCAGCTTGACATCATACAAGTGGGATGGAGTACTTTTAACATCTTGTGCCCTTGTCGTGTAAGGTCCTGGTAATGGGATTTGCAACAGTTGGTAGTGTACTGCAGGACAGATGTGTTTGGCTTTGGTGGGAATACCTATTCGTGCATAACGTATGTTGTTCATGCCTGTCAACCCCATTAATGGTGTATGTGGACATATATGTTTTTGCTATGTTCCCACTTTATCTACAGATGTATGTCTGTACATACCTATATCAATATATAGCTTACATATATCTATCTATATATATATATATATCTATCTATATATATATATATATATATATATATATATATAAATATATATATATATATATATATATATATATATATATATATATGCATATATTGCTGTATATGTGTACACATTTAGATGTAGGTATTTGCATGTGTACATGTTCATATATATTTATATATGTGTATATTGCTATATATATATATATATATATATATATATATATATATATATAGATAGATATATAAATATATATATATATATATATATATATATATATATATATATATGTTGTAACTGTTTAGACATTAATATATTTTCACACACACATATATCTACATGTTGGAATACATTGTCTCTACTGTTGAATGACTGGACTGGATGATATGTATGTGAACCCACTCAATACTGAGTCCAATAGTTACACACTCACAACCATCTCCACATAGGACACGAACGACAAACATCAACACAACAGACACACACAAACACACACGCACACACGCACACACGCACACATGCACACAAACACGCACACATGCACACACGCACATGCACACACACACACACGCACACACACACACACACACACACACACACACGCACACACACTCACATACACACACACCTTGGATCAGACCTCCTACCTAATTAGTTATTACACTACAGCACTATGCAATTGTAGAATGCGCCACAGAGATTTTTGGAGTACTCTTTCCCCAAAGGTTTATTTCACAGTGAGTGACATCAGCAGGACTGCCAAAGTAGGGCAAATGAGTTGTAGTGAGTGTGACTAGCCAAACATGCATTTCTCCCTACACAGGCATAGGAACAGACACAAATGCATCCACAACTCTCATGTGTGAGAATGGAACCCCTACAGGAATTCTATATCATACTACAGCATTACACTGTTAGAGCATGCACCACAGAGATTGCTGGAGTACTCGTTCCCCAAAAGTGTACTTCACAGTGATTGACATCAGCAGGATTGCCAAAGTAGGTCATTTGAATTGTATTGAGTGTGACTAACCTAAATTACCCTAAGTAGTCTCTATGCATTAACTGCTGTTCTGGCCAGAACAAAAAATAGCCTGCCTTTGCAAGTCATGAACCCAGGAACCTCTACACTACAGTCACAGTAGCTAACCACTAACCCATCATAGCAATACATGAGACCAAGGTTTCACCAAAGTAATCCCACCAAAGGTTAATCAAACCGAACATGTGAAAGGAATGTATATACAGTTGTCCATTAAAGACCTCTCCAAAGCCAATGTCATGCTACCCAAGGCAGAAGTGACAATGGTTGTGACATCCATGGAGACGGGAGCTGACAGTTCAACTGATGAATCCTGCACTAAGGCACTGTATGAGCACATCCACTTATGCATGATTCTTGACATCCCACATAGTGCCATGACTCTCTCCTCCCAAAAAAGTAGGCCAGTCTGGAGGTCTCTTGCCATGAACAGAGTATACAACAGACATTGTTGATAGAAAATGGATATTCAAAGGATGCAAACAACTCCCTTGCCAGCCACAGTAGGAAGTTGAGATCCTTCATGGAATCCTCCAAAGCTGATTATGTAACTAAAATTGCCACAGATTCCACAGACAACCACACAGCATTCTATAGTTATGTCCAGAATCTAACTGGCAATGCTCAGAAGTGCTCTGGGCTACAACAGAATGGCATTACATAGACTGCTCCCACAGAATTTGCCAATACCCTGGCAGATTGATTTAGTGCCACATTCAACCACCTCTCACCCCCAAAAGGGCCCATGTCAATATCAAATGAATTCCAATGCCCAGTAATCATGGCCACACAGGTAGAAACCGCACTATCCACAGCTAAGAATACAGCATCCATGGGACCAGATGACATCATGGGCTGTGTATTATATGAACTACAAAATGAAATGGCAACTCACCTAACTGTCATGTGTAATCATAGTAATGTAATCATGATATGTATGTGAATACAGCAGGATTATGTGTATCTGAGATGGCTTAGAGGTAAATTACTTTGGCTATTGTGTGCATGGTCCTGGGTTCGAACCTCTCAGAGGTTGTTTATTTTGTTGCTAGGCAGTACAAGGGCCGATGGATACAGAGTGATTAAGGCACTTTAAAGCAGTTGTAAGTGGGTTTGTGTGGGTTTGCACGGAGGTAAGCAGTGTTAACCTCTGGTTACCTTTTCATACACTCAGCTTCTAAATTGCTTAACCTGTGTAGGCAATTCTTAGCTCTGTGCAAACCTGCTTACAACTGCTTTAAAGTGCCTTAATCACTCTGTATCCAACGGGCCGTGTTCTGGCCAGCAATAAAATAAACAGCTCTTGCAAGGCTCACACCAAGGACCTTGCACACCCTAGACAAAGTAATGTACCACTAAGCCATGACAGATACACAGAAATTCAATGTTGTCAGAATCATATCATCCAGTCCTGTCATGCAACAGTACAGGGAATGCTTACCAGCACCTAGATGTCTGGGTGTGTAACTATATTAAACTCTGAACAAATACAATATATGTATATATATATATATATATATATATATATATATATATATATATATATATATATATATATATATATACATGTTGTTCTTCTAACTCTATTTATATATATAAAACTATATATGCATGTATATATACACGCATATGCCTAATTCGACACATATATGTGTCTACCCCTATATGGCTACAAATACACAGCACGTTACATATGTGTAAGCAGATATATATCTATGTAGATATATATGGACATAGTTATATATATGTTAGCAGATATATATATCTATATAGGTATATATGGATATGCATCTGTAGATAGCAATGGCAGATTAACAAATACACATATGTCCACATTCATCGTTAATGGGGATGAGAGGCACCACACACTATACGTGTTGTACAAATAGGCATCCCTCCACACCCAACCACATGCTCCCTGCAATACACTACCAAGTACAGTCTGCCTCCCATAGGACATGTAATATGTGGACGCCGTCATACAGATACACAGACACAGATATACACACACACACACACACACACACACACACACACACATATATATATATATATATATATATATATATATATATATATATATATATACACATGTGACTACACATACACATGCAAATATATGTACAGTAAGATACATATGTAGGAGGTGCACACAATATGGAACAGCCACTATGCCTACAGTTAACACCTGAACAACTGGACACTATATGAGCCACCCATACAAATGTCAATCATTGCCTGCAACATATACCCATAGAAAGTTCATAGGAAAGACACCACACACAGGTTTGCAGAAATAGGAATCTGTTAATTGTGTACTATAACAGTTCTATATGCCATTTCATATAGCTGTTCAGATACTGACAACCATATTAACTATGATATAAACATATGAGTACTGCAACTGTGAAACAGTTACACTAATACAGTAGCTTGGAAAGGTTCACAACTGTTGCTTTCCAGGCCAAGCCCTTCACATTGTACAATAGTGGAGACAGACTGTGCCACAGGATACCAATCAACAGTATATACTGCAGGTGTGTAGTTCAGCAGCCTCTATCCACATTGTGTACAAACTCAGTAGGAGGTAAAGATATTTTGTGGTCAAATGGGTTTTAACTGGTGCATAACAAGGCATACATGACACCATCATGCGCACACCGACAAACAGAACAGTCTGTATGACAGGGGGCAGTAGACTTGCAGTAGCCCAAGTAATGTAAGTAATGTCAATATGGCTGAAGTATACGGTACTGTACATTCAGATACCTTGTGGCAGCTCACCCCTGATACCCCCACATTTTGTAACAGCCTAGGTCATTTATGGTGCTCCCCACCAAGACTCAATAATACAGGCCCATATACCACTGTTACATACACTGGCCTCTGGAGAGCATAAGGGCACACAGAGATATTGGCCAATATATGTGGAATTCCGGACACACCCTGTACAGTCCAGAGGTATACACATAATCCCTTAGTGCACAACATGTATACCAAGCCTGACAATATGGATGTAGACAGCCATGCAGATGGGTATAACACATAACGACTGGGATACATTAGCTGCCATCAGTTTTGGATTCACACACTCCTGTCTGGCCTGACGCATAATGACTGCTGGTACAGGGGTGCCATGGACACATCCTACCCACTAGATATTGACATGCATCTGTACAGCATCCCACTGCTCTTGTCTGACATACATGACTTTTAAGGGAGGTCCAGCAGCAGTACATCTGACAAGTATCTGCACATGACATCTCATTGGGTAGGTACACTAAGCTGCTAGGCTTGTAACAATGCACTGTGCAGGCTACAGGCAGACTGGCTTAACACTGGCCTACATCTCGTATAGAGGAATGCACATGTACCTGCATATGTAGCAGGCTCAATGACCATGTCACAGCACAGGGTGAGATACACCTGTGTGACAGTGCATAACCACAACCAAAGTGAACACCGCTACAGCCACATATGGTACACTAGCATAATATTACAATATATGGACTATCTGTTCTACACCATCCTCATATGTGCCACTAACAGAATGACCCTGCATATACTGGGCTGCGACACAGTTTGGTCTGATGGCTGCCTGTGGTATGGGACATGTGTGTGTGTATGTCCTTACACACATGTATGGCAAAATGGTACAATACAGTGGGGCAGCATGTAACATCAGATAGAAGGGGAGCTAGAACAATGAGATCTACCACAGTCTGTACACAGGCTAAAGTACATATTAACAATACACACACTGCCGATATTCTCCATCTCTACACAGACCTCAGTACTGTACAATCATCCACAGAATGTCCATGTTATGTCATGAAATATAATCCCTACTATACATGACATATATAGCAATCTGAAATATCACTGGCTTTTTATCAGATATGATCACACTATTTATGGTGTACAGCACATATGCACCACTTCATGCATGACATATGTACAACGGTTGACAGAGGTGTGTCTGACAGCACATACACAGGGCCAGTATAGACATGTTGTTGTGATAACCTCATAAATTTACCATTGTAACGGGGTTTGTTGCACCATATGTCCTATGAGGGATATGAATTCAGTAACTGTCACGGCTTTCACCATCTACAGACTGCAATCCTCACACTACTTTCTGCATTCCACAAATAGATGCACCGTGGCTAACACATGAAACCAAAGGCGCAACACTGCCCATTCTGCAGATGACCCTGCAGATGGGGATCCCTCATATACATGGAACTGACAGGGCAGGTATTGTGACATGTGTGACAAGCATATCCAGACAAACACTGTTAAACCAACATTACTCCACATGCAGTAAAGCAGCACTTACAGTCTGTAGTCAAGTCAGGCACATCCCCCTCCTGTTTGTAGCCCTCTTTCTACAGTGTATGTTGTTAGAGGTAAATCCCCAATCCATCTGAGATACTGTTTGTGAAACAACAGATCTAGTTCCTGCTCACAGTGACTGAAAAGGGCCAACATCACCATGTTTTTCCTAGGTATTGGAGTGTGTTTCCATGCAATTGGCTATGGGAATGTTACCACAGCTGTTCCGCATGCAATCAGCTAGGGGAGGGCTGCAATTCGTGCAGAGGCCATAAGCTGATCATGAGCATCACTTGAAATACTCATGCTGCTGCCTAAGCAAAGCAGGTGTGGGTCTCCACATCCACCAGAGAGGGAGTGGGAGAGGCAGACAGAGGCAAACACATGTCAGGGAGGGGTGGGAGAGTAAAACAAAAACATGTTTGCATCACACACCTACCAGCACAGGGTATCAAACCCCGACAACTATGTAGCGCTATCACAGTTCGATGTAGTTATTGGATGCGCCACATGGGTGACCTGTTGTGGAGCACTCAGAACATATATGTGATGGTGAGTGACATCTGCATTAGGGATATGGTAGATATATGGTAGGTGGCGTACATGTGCCCGTCTGCATGAACAGCTGCCAGCGTCAACAGAGGCACACTCACACAGGGATGCACACAGATTGAGATACTTGGCAGGGCCAGGAGTACAACTCATCACTAGTGGGATTGCCACAAAACATTGATGTGCAGATATCACATGCACCGCATGGGTCAAATGGAGGTTGTATGAGCAAAGAGTATGACGAGGAGTGAGACATCCGACCACATGCTTCAGTATGCCCTGGGGGTTGTAATGAGTGTGGATGTGGTCATATGCACCATACAATACACACACGAACACACAGGGTGCCAGTTCTGACATGCATGGGTGCATGTCTGTATGCTGGTGTGGTGGTCAGCTGTGCCAGCAAGCTGTACAAGGGTAGGGGATGGGTATAACTTGGCATCAGGCCACATGACATTGGTCTGCATTGTGTCTCAGGCTTGTAGTTTCTGCATTTGCCCACACAGGTGGGTATTGCATCCTCTATCCAGACACCTGGGTGACTATTGTATGTGGCTAATGCTGTGCATCACTTGCCATGTATATGTTCCTTACTCCATGACATGGATGGTGTCTGGGATGTGCATACCTCCCACATGCATGTACAGTGACATCTGAAACTGTATCTGGGGTGTATGGGCCCTAAAAGGCCCATATCTATACAGGAAGAATGTAGAGTCCCTGTAATCACAACTACGCAGTCAAAAGCTGCACCCTTTAAAGCCAAAAACACAGCATCCATGGGACCGGACAACATCCCAGGCTGCATTTTACATGAAATTCAGAACGAACTGGCTCCCCACCTAAGCACCATGTTCAATAACAGTCTCGCATCAGGCTTTATGCCCACTGAATGGTGCACAGCATCAGTTATCCCACTCCACAAAGGAGGAGCCACCACTGATCCCGGGAACTATTGCCCTATTAGCCTGATGAGCCTGGTCTGCAAGGCCATGGAACATATCATCATGGAACTCATAAACAAAGATATTGGTAACCTCCAAGCTCTGGATCCCACCCAGCTCGGGTTTGTGAAAGGCAGATCATGTCTTTTGAACCTGATCGACTTCTTTGAGGCAATCACCAAAGCCGTAGAAGAGGGTAAGGTGGTTCACACAGCCTATCTTGACCTCGCCAAGGCTTTTGACACCATCCCCCATTCTGGAATTATAGCTAAACTTGCTAAACTAGGTATAAATCCCTATGTCACAAGATGGATTGCCAACTGGCTCACTGACAGAACCCACACTGCAAAAGTTGCAGACTCCAAATCTGACCTCAAACCAGTGTCAAGTGGAGTACCACAGGGTTCAGTCCTGGGACCTCTCCTATTTGGTATCTACTTCTTTGAAGTACAGGCTAACACAGAAGGCCTCTGGCAAATGACGTTTGCAGATAATTGCAAACTAGGAGCCATAGTCAAGTCCCCAAATGATGTGGACATCCTACAGAAGGGCCTCGCTGAGACAGATGCCTGGTGTCAGAGCCATGGCCTCAAGCTCAATGCCAAAAAGTGCAGTGTCATCCCCTTTGGTAAAAACTCTGTACCCATGAACTACCACATAGGCAGCAATCTACTTAACACTGAATGTGTGATAAGAGGCCTTGGGACCCAGGTGGACAGTAGTCTCCTCTTTGATAGTCCTTCTACGTGGCACACCACATCATAAAAGGGTTCTCATCCAGGAAAAAAGAGGTCATTGTTCCTCTCTACTTGACACTCATTAGACCCATTATAAAGTACAACTCCCCTTTTGGAATGTACCTTACAAGACATTTGCAGCAGCTGGAAAGGCCACAGAAGTACCTCACAAAGAGGATTACTGGCCTCAAACAAATGCCGTACACTGACCATTTCATAAAACTCCAGCTTTACTCCGTAGCATATTGCCTACTCCCAGGTCATCTCTGCCTAACATATAAAGCTATGTCAAACCCAGAGCTGTTGGACATGCTACACCTAAAGAAATCCCAATCCCTCTGAGCTACATGCTCTAGGGACCTAAACTATGTCACCACAATAAACAGGACATGCTGGAGGGATAGATTGCTGTCCCAGAGACTTCCCTTACTCTGGAACAGGCTACCCATCTATGTCAAGCAAAGTTCTTCATTAGCACTCTTCAAGAAAAATCTTGATGAGTGGATGGGAAATAGGAAATACACCTAGGGGATCACTTCTGTGTCTCTGCTTGACAGTGGCACAGGAAAAATAACTTTCTTGGGTGGCATAAGCCAGGGAACCTTGTTGGCTAGGCTTACATAGTCCCTTGGGCCGATAGCCTAGTACCTACCTATGAACCTATGTCCCATGTTGTGAACACAGATTATCATTGGATGTGCCAGTCTTGCCCACCTGTGGCAGGAACTGATAATGGGCAACAGGTTTACACTGCACCTACATTGATAGCATGGTAACAGCATTCCCTGATGTCAGTGTCATCTGTCTATAGAGGGCATGTTGTCAGGCATGGTATATCTGTTGGGTGTCACATGTGAAGGCACCACTGGTGGTGCATGTGTCCATTTGGGAACATGGTGGAGGTGCACTGTCTGCATGTACATGCATATTGGACAGATGGGCAGGGTGAAATGCCCTCTGTAGCCCACTGCTATCACTGCATAGTTACTATCAGTGGCCAATATGCATTGTAGTACCCACATATTGGCTGTTGCCTAGGTATGTGCATGCGTATGACACATGGGTTGTGTGTGTGCTTTGGGTAATAGTGGGGTTGCTAACTGTGATTAGCTGGCCTTGATGTCACATGTCTGGGTATGGCTTTACACCCCAGTCTCTCAGCTAATTTACATCTGTTATCCCTGTATGGTTGACATTGTGATATATAGTAGGGCCACCATAAAATAACTGAGCAAAACCCTCTCCACATTGCCCACACTCACAGCCAGCTCTACACAGGATACAAGTTACAAACACACACCTGTCATGTCTGGGAGTAGAACCCCTACCTAACTAGTTTATTACACTATGCAGTTATAGTATGCACCATGGACATTATTAGAGTACTTTTTCACCAAAGATGTATTTCACAATGAATGACATCAGCAGGATTACCAAAGTAGGGCATTTCAACTGTACTGTAAGTGACTAGCCTAAAATGCATTGTTCCCTACACAGACAGTGAGACACACACAAAACATCCACAACTGACATGTTTGGGGATAGAACCCTTGACCAAGGTGTAGATCACACTACAGCATGGAGCAGTTATAGGTTGCACCACAGGGATTACTGAAGAGCTGTCTCCCCAAAGTTGTATTTCAAAATGAATGCCATCAGCAGGATTGCCACAGTAGAGCATTTGAAATGTACTGTGAGTGAGTAGCCTATAATGCATTGCTCCATACACAGACATTGAAATACACACAAAACTGCCATGGGTGGAGATGGAACCCTACCACAGTTCTAAATCACACTGTAGCAGTACGCAGTTACAGGATGCACTACAGAGATTACTAAGCTACAACCTTCCCAGAGGTGTATTTCTAGGTGGGTGACATTGGCAGCCTTGCTAAAGTTGAGTATTTGAATTCTAAGGAGTGTAAATACCCTACAAAGCATTGTTCTCTACTCAGTCAGGGACACACACACACACAGTTGCCAAGTCTGAGGTTGGAACATCTACCTAACTACATTATCACACTACAGCAGTATGCAGTTATAGAATGCACTATGGAGATTATTGGACTACACTCTTCCCAGAGGTGTTTGTCTAGGTGAATGACATCTGCAGCCTTGCCAAAATTGACTATATGATTTGTACGGAGTGTGAGTAGCCTAAAAAGCATTGTTCTCTACTTAGTCAGGCACACACAAACACAGTTGCCAAGGCTGGCACTAGAACACTTATCTAACTACTTTATCACACTACAGCAGTACACAGTTATAGGGCACGCTATAGAGATTACTGGGTTGTGACTTTCCCAGAGGTGTATTTCTAGGTGAGTGACATCAGCAGCCTTGCCAAATTTGAGTATATGAATTGTACAGAGTGTGAGTGGCCTAAAAAGCATTGCTTTCTACTCAGTCAGGCACACACACACAAACAGTTGCCAGGTCTGGGGTTAGAACACCTACCTCACTAGAGCAGTACGCAGTTACAGGACACGCTACAAAGATTACTGGGTTATGATTTTCCCAGAGGTGTATTTCTATGTGAGTGACATCAGCAGCCTTGCCAAAGTTGAGTATATGAATTGTATGGCGTGTGAGTAGCCTAAAAAGCATTGCTTTTTACTCAGTCAGACACACACACAGTTGCCAGGTCTGGAGTTAGAACACCTACCTAACTACTTTATTACACTACAGCAGTATGCAGGTACAGCACACGCTATGGAGATTACTGGGCTATGACTTTCCCAGAGGTGTATTTCTAGTTGAGTGACATCAGCAGCCTTGCCAACATTGAGTTTATGAATTGTACAGAGTGTGAGTAGCCTAAAAAGCACTACTCTCTACACAGTCAGAAACAGACAGACACGCACAGAAACACACTCACACAGTTGCCAAGTCTGGGGTTAGAACTACTACATAACTAGTTTATCACTACAGCAGTACGCAGTTATGGGATGCACCATGGAGATTACTAAGCTACAGCTCTCACAAAGGTGTATTTCACATTGGATGACCTCAGCAGGCTTGTCATAATACTACTATGGGGAGAGCGGTGTGTGCATGCACCATTACCCATTCATGTAGGGGTTGACATGCCACATGTGGGCACACACAGGGTCATACGTCACAGGTATGTGTATACAGCTACTAGATGACTACTTCCTTGTACAGTCATGTTGCACAGCTGGCACGAGCACCACATAGTCTGTCATGCTGACAGATACTGGTGGCTAGTATATGCAGTGAGTGACATCTGCACCTCATGTGTTTGGGGCCCTTTGGCTGTGTGCTGGGTGGGACAGGACCGGATGGCTCCTTGACAAAGTCACCCTCTTCCACACATCTATGTCCATCTACCTTTGGCTTATTATAGTGTGTTGTCATTACATATATATCTGTATTCCTATCCACTGTGTGTGCAAGGCAGGAGTGGTGCATACTGACATGTGTCTGCACTAAGAACTGCAGCTGTCAGATATGTCTGGTCCACTAGTGTTTGCAGACATGACCTTCATGTGTTTAAGTGCGTGAGCATGCCCAGTATGACATTTCAGTATGTTGTTGACTGACATTGTCTTCGTTCCTCTAAGTGTGTGAACATGCCCAGTATGGCCATCTGGATTGCATGTGTGGATCAAGTCCAGGTAGTTTGTACTGCAGTACTGAACTTTGTGTTGTACACCAACAGGTAGCATGCTGTGTCTGCAGGGTATCCATTGGTCATTTAGCATTTACTGTTGCTACATTTCTGCATAGTGGGGGGGGGTAGACACCTGACTGTTTCTACATTTCTACACAGGAGTGGTGGGGGCACAACTGATTGTTACCATAGGTGTATGTAGGATGGGGGGGCACACCTGACACTTTTACACATTTGCTAGGATGGTACTGGTATGTCAGGTACTCCATTTCAGTCTGTAGTTTTACCTATCATGCTGGCTAGAGGCATACCAGTGTACTACAGATCTTAGCTTTAACTACATACATACATATTAGTTTCTGACTTCCTAGCCTTCACATCCTACATCCAACTGCCTGGCCTGCTGTAGTCTGTCTCTGTAAGCCTGGGGGGGTTACACACAGGGCTCATTCAGAGGCCATAGTATACCATTTGTTTGTGTTTGTCTGCACCTATCCTGCTGGCTGTAACTGTTGTTGGGTATGTGACCCCCCCTCAACTGGCATGTGTGAGTCAATTACATTGTGGGTGTCCCAGTATTGAGGGTGGTGCTGCAGGGCTGCCTATGTTGGATGCACATAGTACACTCCCTATACATGGTTGAGCACAGGTAATGTCATGTTTGGCATCCCTTTCACTGTATGTGCGAGTCAGAGAGAAGTGTCATTCCCTGGGTCCCTACTGTGTCAGTGCATGTGCTATGTGTTGCCTCTTTTCCAAGGCCAGGGCATGCTGGGCTTGCCTCTTTCTGCCTGCTGGGTCAAGCTCAGGTTGTTTCTCCTCTGAATCACTCTGTGCCTGTGCAGACCTTGGCAATGGTGGGAGGCTGTGTGGCCCTGCCACATGCTGATCCTGTTGCAGCTCTTTCCACAGGATCATATTGTGTAGCATGGCACATACAAGGACAATTTGGGTACATGTAGTTGGTGAGTACTGTAAGGCTCCACTAGATGAGTCCAGACACTGGAACTGTGACTTGAGCATCCCAAACACACGCTCAAGTGCGTGTGCCTCATTATGGAGTTCTTGTTCAGGTGTGTGTGCATTTCTGATGGGTGTCATCAACCATGGCTCCAGTGCGTATCCAGCATCCCCCACTAGGTGACCCCATGGGATATCCCCACTGGCAAATCTCTGGTACAGCTGCATCCAATGCCAGATGTGGGAATCGTGGTAGCTTCCAGGGTGGCCAGCACACACATTCATTATTATACACTGGGCATCGCACATGACCTGGCAGTTGACAGAGGGGAAGCCCTTGTGGTTAATGTAGACCCTAACCCACTCAACGGGTGGTGCTTTGATGCATATGTGAGTGCTGCCTATTGCTTCCACTACCTCAGGGTATTCTATTGTTTGGTGGAAGAGATGCATATTGCTGGCCAATGCCTCACAGGTGATGGGGAAATATACGTGCTCACCGACATATGCTGACATGGCATCAAGGAACTGGTGGAGTACCCTGGATGCTGATGCCTGTGATATCCCCATCATATGCCCAGTTGGCCTTTTGAAGGTACCTGTTGCTAGTATTCATAGGCCTACACATACCTTGGTATCCACTGGGATTGGTTCCCCTCTGTTAGTTCTGTGTGTGAGGCATGGCCGGCACAGCTCAAAAAATTGCTGTAGGAGGTCCCTGTCCACCCTATAGCACTCCACTATCTCCAGCTCATGTAGCCCTTGTTAGGTTCCCCTGGGTCTGTACACTCTTCTCCATCTCCTCACTGTGGGTTGCTAGGCAGCATTCACATCCTCACCACCCTCAGCCTCTTGCACATGCTGGTTTATGATAGCAAAAGCAGCCCCTAACATTTTTTCTCTTGGTTTTATTTTGTAAAATGTCCCCGTTTGCATACACCAGTGGTGCACAGTTTTTGGTAAAAACAAGGGGCAAAGGTGTTTCCATAGTTTATAGTGGTGGGCTGGGCTGGTCTGCTGCCTGTGCAATTGGCTGATTCTGATACAATTCACCTGTCCGCTAAGCTAGTTCTCCTTGGTTACCTTCCTACTGCTGTTTTCACCTGCCATTGCCTTCCTGTTTAAGCCTGTGTGTGCACTGCGCAAATGGAGTGCTCAAATGTGTACAGAGCTACTATTTACTGGTTTAACTTCTTTTTTCTTCCTGTAACACCCAGTGTGTGGCACGCACATCTGCTTACACTTTGTAAAGAGTGCTATGCAGGTTTAGACACACCCCTAGCTTAGATGTGCTAAGCTAGGAGCAATCCTGAGCCACAAGCTTCCAATCCATTTGCATTATGCCTGACACAGGCCCCATGTTGTCACCTATATCCTAGTCTTGCACCCAGCTTTTCATACTCTTACACTGATGGGACCTGCCTCACATGCTGGGGAAAACTGGGATTCACTATCCTTCCCCTCATTTGCATAGGATTGCCTGCTAATGCATAGTCACATGTCTCACACTGAGCCTCCCCCCTAAGCAACCACTACTCACTGGCCAGGTTGTCTTCTGACTGCCATTGACTTGCATGGCAGAATACTGATTTAAGTTAGAATGCCTATTTTAAGTTTATTTTCTTATTTTCCCCAGATCCCATTTGTGTGCCACTGCCCTATGCTTAAACAGCCAAGATCAGCAAAAAAAATTGTATTTTTTTTCATTTGGTTTAATGTTTGCAATGCCAATGGCCTTATACATGGCCATTGGCATGCTTGCTCCATGATATGCAGCCTTTATTTGGAGTTGTCATAGCTCCGTGTTTGATTTTGCAGAAATGTACTTGGTTACTAACCGAGTACATTTCTGCAGATTGCACTAGTATTGCACAGACTATTGCAAGCTTCCTGGATTGCAAAATCACCTCATTTGCATGGATTTCTCATGAAAATTAAGTGATTTGCATACCAGGGCTTAGTCCATGCAGGATTAGTACTGGAGCTCTTGTGCATGCCCCTGCCGGCTGTTCCTGGATCGCACGGCAGACATATTGCCTGCGTGGGCTCCTGCACTCATCTTGCACTCCGTGCAAGCTTTTGAGAATCTGGGGGAGACACTGTGAGCTATTAGCTGGCTGTTTAATGTAGTCATTGTTGTTATCCCCTCTGTTGCAGTATGACAGTTGTGTGACTCTAAGGAATTCACTTAATAAGGCACTGGTCCAGGGATGAGTCTGTAAAGGCTTAATGCAGATCAGTGCACCACTCCTATATACAAAATATACAAATACAATTTAATAAATTCATATTATCAATATTTTATTATTTCAATATTTAACGATATTCCTGATTTAGTGTCTTTGTTCCTGATTATGTTCAGTTTTCTTCTGCTAGCCGAGCACTTGGGAAGTACTTCCTAAGAATATTCAGTACTGTGCAGATATTTGGAATAATATGTAAAATCTGAGATTGAAGTAATACATTTTGTTAACCTCTTGAGATACTTCAAACTTTTAAAGGCCAAAAAACAAAACACAATCCAAAAAAACAGCCTCGGTTACAACGAGATGAAGAAAGATAAAAAATTCCAAATAAGCAACTAAGAAGTGCTTAAAAAAAAGAGAACTTTAATTTAACAAATAAAAATAAAAATAAATCTGATACATCCAGTAAATCAAGCGCTTTCATTTCCAACCATTTGGAGACTTTATCAAGACAGAGCATGCCCCAACTGCTAGTAAATTTATAATACAAAGTTAATCACTGAACCAATCAACATCCAGGGTTCATGAATAATTCAAGAGCAATGACTATTCCTACAATTTGTATCTAATAATGTCAAATAACCACACATAAAACATTCATCATCCTAAATATTACCCACTATAATACATGTAAATATATAACTAAAAAATACATTATTAAAAAATAAAAACTCAACATTTCCTATATGTTGTACACCTCAAATAACCCCAATATATTATAATATAAATACATGTATAAATACATAATAGATACAGTATAAAATTCACCAATGTATACATATAAGACATAAAAATAATGTATATGTTTCAGCTATTAAGAATTACAAGAACATTTCTTTAAAAGCATCACCTGTCTAAAGCTTTTAATCTTAAAAAGCAAGTAATTGCAACAGATTCATTTAAGCCTGGCCATTGAGTTGCATTTGTTCTCAATTGCCATAAAGCCTCACTTCTCTCCAAATATAAAGTCCAAGGTCCACCTCTTGGGTCTAGTTCAATAACTTCAATAACAGTGAATTTAAAGTCATGTCTGGGCCATTCCATACAATGTTTTGCAAGAGCACTGGTTTCTTTTTGCAGTCTGTTATCCCTCAAACTCTCAAAAATACAGTTTTTAAGTTTCCTTTCTGTCTTTTCAATATAAAAACAAGCATTTTTGGAACAGAAAGCACAATAAACCACCTTCTCAGTGTAACAGCTGCACTTTTTTTTGTAAAGAGACCTTTATACCATTTATGTTAAATTTTGACCCTTCCTTAATATACTGGCAATAATTTCATGCCCCACATTTCTTCATATGCCCCCCATTCTGAATCTGGCAACTCCTTTCAAAGATGTTCTTTAAGGTTTGTCCCTTTCTATATACCACAATATGCTTCTCACTTATGCATTGTCTAATGTCATTACTTGAGGTCAAAATTATCCAATTTTTATCCAAAATCCTAAAAGTTTCTTTACTATCAAGATTATAAGAACTGATAAAAGCTTAACGAAACTTTCTGTTTGCTTGCACTTGTTCAAAAGGTGTCATAACATTCACATTAACATTGCTGTCCATATTAACAGAACCAACATTCAAATTTAAAACCATATGCCTGCTCCTTTCATTGCCAGAGTGCACCATCTCTGAATTCAGTATAGCATGATAAAACCCTATTAACTACTTCCAACATTAAGTTGTTGATTAAGTCCAATGGATATTCTCTTTTAAGAAACATATCTTTCAACAGTTCACATTCATCCAGGAAAGAGTCGAAACTAGACACCATCCGAGCAGCTCTAACAATCTGCCCCTTAACAACTGCTCTTTTTTGTTTGAAGGGATGGCTACTGTCAAAATGTAAAAAACTGTTTGAATACATTTCCTTCCTATAAATATATGACTCAAAATTCCTTAAGACTGTATTTTTTGTCAGTTTAACATCCAAATAAGAGATTTCATTGGGATCGATATTATGGGTGAACCTTAAAAAGGCTGTTGAATTATTCATGTGAGTTATAAATTCATTAATCATCTCACTTGGTCCATCCCAAAATATAAAAATATCATTCAAAAATCTCACATACATTTTACAATGTTGATAATAAACTGAATTAATAACAACCTTTTTCTCCCATTGTAGCATTACCAAATTTGAATACAAACCACCACATGGAGAACCCATAGCAACACCAAATGCTTGGATAAAGAATTCACCATTAAAAATATACAGTTATTTTTCAACACAAGTTCAAATAGTTGTTTATATACATTAATTTTTGGTTGTGATACTCCTTTTTCCAATAAATAGTCACATGCCCATTCAATACTAGTATCATGGGGTATTGAGGTGTACAAATCCTTCACATCAATGGTGATGAATACACCTGTCTCACTGTATTCTAAATTATTAACCCTTTCTAAAAATTCCCATGAATCCTTACAAATAATAGTTTCTTTTATTCTCTCACAAAACATTTCAAATTAATATCCAAGTATTTTGCTATGGGATAAGTGATAGAACCACGCCCATTCACTATATGGCACATAGGTGGATCAACCATATTCTTGTGTAGTTTTGGTAATCCAAATATACAAGGAGTTTTTGGATGATGCACTGTCAGGTAATTGTACTCATCTATAGAAATTGAGCCTTCAATAAAGAGGTCCATTAATTCATGTTTTACTTTGTTATAAATGCCATTTAACTCATTAATAGAGATTTTCCTATATGCATCACTCAAAAGAATATTATTCATCCTTGTATTATAATCATCTAGGTCCATAATGACAATTCCACCACCTTTATCTGGTTTTATAATCCGCACATCTCTATTAGTTCTAAGTTTGTTTAGACCATCCATCTCACTTTTACTTAAGTTAGGTGAGTGTGCATTTCTGTGCATATTTCTAACATCTATTTCACACATTTTATCAAACATCGCTAACGCAGGGTGCAGGGGTGGGTTGAACATGCTTGAAATGTGCAAAGGTTTACTTACATATTCAACAAATTTAAATAGGACATTTAAATTCAACTTCCTAACAAAATGTCTGATATCAATTAATGTTAGTGCAATGTTAAAATTTTTGATCAGGATAAATGACAAACATCTAGAAAATAAATCACAATCATTAATATCAAAAATACATGAAGAAAATTTATATACATTAAATTCATTTCTAGAATTCTTTAAAATAACACAGTTATTCAACGTATGCTGATTCAAATTCAATTCCATTCCCGATATCTGCCCCTCCCTCCCCCTCCCTCCCCCTTCTGATAATACATTTGTCCCCCTCGACCCCTGTTTGTAGGAAAAGTCCCTTGATTCTGCACATTCTGGTTGTTTCTGTCTCTAAGTCTTTCTGATCTCCTCAGTGGGGGAAAGTTGTCTTGATCTAAAAAATGTTCCTCATTATTCCCAGAGGCTCCATCATTATAATTATGGTTCTCCATATTCCAAGCTTGTGACCGGGGGGGGGGTGGAGATAAGCTGTGTTTGAACAATATTGAGCCCTATCCCTCTCTGTTTTCTTCATCTTCCTAGCTTTAATTGAAACCATTTCTTGTTCAATAGATTTAAATATTCTGTTGTAGTCAAAAATATTGTTGTCATGAGCCACATCTTGCACAGTCGTGTTGTCCAATTCAGTCGCTTCTTTTATTAAATCTTTCAAAATTAATTCATTATGTTTGATAACTAGCTCCATGTACTCAAAGCCATGTCTATCAAACATACTAATCAAATCCTTATGGAAGCATGAACTAGCTATTAGCCTTGTCGGAAAGCGCCACATGTGCAAACCCTCAGGCACAAGTTTAAGCTTTAAACATTAAAGTATGCATTATCAACTTGAATCTTCTTAATTTTAAGTAAAATACAGTCTAATTTGTACAAACTGTTGTTGTAAGAATCAGTACTTACAGGTGAAGGTGTAGAAAAGCCATCTCCTCTCCTAACCAGTCGGTCATTCTAATGGGATTAAAGTTAACTTGAACATCTTCATGAGCATTTCTTCTTAAATTTGCGCTCTGTGATGAACGCTACTCTCCATCCATTAAACTCGTACCAGCAATTCTTCCTGAATGCTCCTCATTACTGGTGTTGTTGCCGTTGTTGTTATTTAAACTTCTGTCTCCACCAGGTCTAATATCAGCATTTTCAGAGTCTAAAAAAAGAGAAACAACTCTCGTTTCCTCACCACGACTTCTACTAGAGCCAGCAACTTCCTTGTTTGGTCCTCCCTTCGGAGCTGACGTCATATGGCATGGTCTATTCTGTCTAACCTTTGAGTGATCCGTTCCAAATGCTGAAAGACATCCTCAATTGAACTGTTCCTTTGTGATGTATATAATGATTGTGAAGCCTCCATCTCCTGTGCCTCCGTTGCCATAAAAACAAATAACTTCAAACTTTTAAAGGCCAAAAAACAAAACACAATCCAAAAAAACGGCCTCATTTGCAATGAGATGAAGAAAGATAAAAAATTCCAAATAAGCAACTAAGAAGTACTTAAAAAAAGAGAACTTTAATTTAACAAATAAAAGTAAAAATAAATCTGATACATCCAGTAAATCAAGTGTTTTCGTCTTCAACCATTTGGCAATGATGGGAACAGGCATATGGTTTTAAATTTGAATGTTGGTTCTGTTAATACGGACAGCAATGTTAATGTGAATGTTACGACACCTGTTGAACAAGTGCAAGCAAATGGAAAGCTTTGTTCAGCTTTTATCACTTCTTATAATTTTGATAGTAAAGAAACTTTTAGGATTTTGGATAAAAATTGGATAATTTTGACCTCAAGTAATGACATTAGACAATGCATAAGTGAGAATCCTATTGTGGTATATAGAAAGGGACAAAACTTAAAGGACATCTTTGAAAGGAGTTACCAGATTCAGAATGGGGGCCATATGAAGAAGTGTGGGGCATGCAATTATTGCCAATATATTAAGGAAGGGTCAAAAGTTAACATAAATGGTATAAAGGTCTCTTTACAAAAAAAGTGCAGTTGTTACATTGAGAAGGTGGCTTATTGTGCTTTCTGTTCCAAATGTGCTTGTTTTTATATTGGAAAGACAGAAAGGAAACTTAAAAAACGTATTTATGAGCATTTGAGGGATATCAGACTGCAAAAAGAAACCAATGCCCTTGCAAAACCTTGTATGGAATGGCCCAGACATGACTTTAAATTCACTGTTATTGAAGTTATTGAACTAGACCCAAGAGGTGGACCTTGGACTTTATATTTGGAGAGAAGTGAGGCCTAATGGCAGTTGAGAACAAATGCAACTCAATGGCCAGGCTTAAATGAATCTGTTGCAATTACTTGCTTTTTAAGATTAAAAGCTTTAGACAGATGATGCTTTTAAAGAAATGTTCTTGTAATTCTTAATCGTTGAAACATATGCATTATTTTTATATCTTATATGTATACATTGGTGAATTTTATACTGTATCTATTATGTATTTATACATGTATTTATACTATAACATATTGGGGTTATTTGAGGTGTACACATATAGGAAATGTTGAGTTTTTATTAGATTTTTTAATAATATATTTCTTAGTTATGCATTTACATGTATTATAGTGGGTAATATTTGGGATGATGAATGTTTTATGTGTGGTTATTTGACATTATTAGATGTAAATTGTAGGAATAGTCATTGTTCATGAATTATTCATGAACCCGGATGTTGATTGGTTCAGTAATTAACTTTGTATTATAAATTTACTAGCAGTTGGGGCATGCTCTGTCTTGATAAAGTCTCCAAATGGTTGGAGACGAAAGCGCTTGATTTACTGGATGTATCGGATTTATTTTTATTTGTTAAATCAAAGTTCTCTTTTTTTAAGCACTTCTTAGTTGCTTATTTGAAATTTTTTATCTTTCTTCATCTCGTTGCAACCGAGGCCGTTTTTTTTAGATTGTAACCTCTTGAGATGGGCAGAGTACTTAGCCAAAGTCAGAGACACAGGATAATTGTACATCGGCCCCATTTCAATGTGAGATACTTAAATGTCCTATTAGTGGGAAAGCTTGCCTACATTTTGAATAATACATATGTAGATATCCTCATTAATTTTCAAATGGCATATGAAGAAACACATATGTAATATCCATCAAGTGACGTGTAAAAATTTTCATTAATCTGGATCTTAACTCTATACTCAAATTTATTTGCTTTTCTTATTTTGTTAGTTGACCTGAGAAGTAAGCTGGTTCAATGACACATCAGTTATGACTAAAGACAATACACACATAAAAAGAAAAAGTGATCATTTATTCAGTTGCACAGTTGCATTTATGGGAGGAAAAATCACCCGTGCATTCCATTTTTTCATAAAGATTATTATTGTTTGAATGTAAACAAATCTGCCAGCTTTGAAGATATCGGTTATCTGAATCATTTGTTTTGGCTATGATATGTTTATCCACTTGGTGGTGTAAACATTGGCTTTACGTGATTTAGTAACATTGAATTATGTTGATATGACACCCCAAACTCATGGAAAAATGATAAAAAAGGAGTTGATGTTAAAGTGTGTGTGTGTGTGTGTGTGTGTGTGTGTGTGTGTGTGTGTGTGTGTGTGTGTGTGTGTGTTTGTGTGTGTGTGTGTATTTATTTGTGTAAATTTAGGAGGTCTATGAATTCATATGTACATGCCTGTTGGCCTTGTGTTCAGAGGACTTAGCTTTGCCTACTCTATATAATTGATATACTATGTTGTTCTTAACCAGTGATATGTGTAACACTTAAATGAATCTGGCGGTGCTGTAACTCACAACTTGACACCCTACACAACATTTACAATCAAAATTTTTTGCTTGAAATAACATATCCTTTTATGCTTTACTAAAATGTACCTCTTTGCCTCTTAAAAGTAATTGATCCTACAACAATAATAAGGCATGAGTCATCTAGAAAGCTGGATCAGCTACTGATGAAATAGGTATCTCACTGCATAATAACATCTATCTACCTAGTTACATCAGGTTTAAAAACAAACAGCGATTTTGAAATATGATCAGTCAAAGTCACTTTCCAAATTCTGGTTTGATGCATTATTGCTATTTTGCACTTTATATACAGAAAAGGATTGTGACCAAATAGTTATCAAAATCAGAAAAAATTCTTCCCCTAATGAAAAAGCCTGCTATGGATGGGATTCTAGTCATATTCACTAATGAGCATTTACAGTTTCAAATCATTTTCACATATGTTGAGCTAATGTAAAAATTACCCAAAAGCCTAATATCAAATGACAAATTCTGACTCCAATTACCTGATCAATTATTATTATGACTGTCTGCAATATAGATGAAGGTAACAGCACATACTATGTGCAATCTTATTTTGTTATGTAGCAATGTAAAATGAAACCATCTACAAAAAGCTGCACAATGACAAATTGCAACTGTAACATAAATTCACTGATTACTGTTATTATTGTGTGCACAGAGGTCAGTTGTATTTTCTTAGAGTAAGAGCCAGTGTGTCTGAGTCAAGTATAAATACAACATTTCTTAATTAACATTATCATCGTGTTCATATTTCTAAGGTAAATAATCTGACAGTAATCACAAATTCAGTCACGCATTTTAGTATTAATTCTTTCTGTTCATTATGGAATATATTTGATTTAAGAACATAATACTGAGTAGTAGATACCATCTTTCATGTTCATTATGGAAAAATGGATGAAAATGGTCTCAACAATATAGTCCAAACAAATTATACTAAATTAAATAAGCTTTCATAACCACTTATAACAAAATGCATAATGGTTATCTCAGCATCTGGCTCACCAGGTAAAGTGAAATTATCCAAACATTGTAAAGAATAACAGTTGTGTACTGACATGCAAAGCACGCTCTCCCATGGCAGTCAGGAGAAAATACTCTCCTTGTTTATGTAGTGCCATTCTGATGAAAGCAACCATATGTATAAAAATACTCCCCGGGATTCATGAAGCTCAGCGCAAGGACAGTTTTAGCCTTGCGTCGAGCATCCTCCTTACAGATGGTGCAGCAGTGCCATATGAATATTTATGATGGCATGCTGCTGCACCCTCGACGTGCACAGGAAATGTGTGCGAGTGCAGGGGGCATGTTTAAGTGCTCTACGGAGGCGTAAACATGCCCCCACAGTTGCACAACCTACTATGCTTACTGTTAGAGCCCGCCTCTAATAGTAAGCAATTAAGTCAGTGTCCGTGGATACTGAAATGTATGCTAAGCATACAAGAGTATCCACGAATACTGAAATAAAATCAAAGCAGTAAACACACAAGCACATAGTGGAATGATGAGCTCCTTCCCTAGAACTATCACAATTAGATTCCCCCATGTCCCTATTTTACATTTGTATTGCTTCATTATTGAAAGTGTAAGCGAAGCGCAGCGTGTTTGCATGTCACCACCCCATGCTTAGCGTAGCTTACACATCAAAATCATCCAAATAAAAAAGAACATGCAGAATCAAATTTAATGTCAACAGTGTAGTGGTTACAGCATCCACCTAACGAACAGGCATTCATGGTTCGAGTCCCACTATAGCACAAATCATTTTCCATGTGGAATGTGTATATGAACATATTTATACATCATTTTGCTGAATAACCTACATAATAACATGTAAATGTGAACTGGAGTACCGCATGAAATATTTAACTAATGTCATTCAATCAAAGTGGTAGTGTCATGATGAATAAGGCACTAGTAAGCAGGTGTGAGCACAAATAAGCAGTAGTAAACACATATAAGTACCAGTAAGCAAGTCTGAGTGTGTTTGCCTGGGTGTAAGCAGTGTCCAGCATAGGATATGTATATAATTATGTAGATGTATGTGCATGTGTATGTACAGATATATAATACACACACACACATATATATATATATGTATATATATATATATATATATATATATATATATATATATATATATGAAGAATGAATGTTGTGACAATAAAGCATGCAAAAAGAAGGAGAAGGGAATCAACAGCAACTCCAGTATTATTTAGTGCTGTCAGCGTATGTCATATCAAGCTGGGCAGGGGTGAGCAAAGCACTGCTACTCACACCACAGGCAGGATACTACCAGTGGGAGCAACATTTTCAATCTGCTAAGTCTACTTTGCAAACAATCACAGGGTAGTCCCTGGTGGGACTACCCAAAAATTGCTAGAATGGTTAGACCTCCAACCATTACATAAGCAAGGACAGGTATGTTCAAGGACTAAATAGTGGGAGAGCCTGATGATACATGGGTTGGGACAACATACATGTAGGGTCCCTAATGCTGGGGATAGGGCAATTTGTGGAGGTGTGTCATGGCTGTGATAGCAACTGGAGAATGGATGGTTTGCGTGTATGTCAAACTTGGGTGGGGTGGAGGAACCATGGGTATGAAATTATGGATCCAGGCATGTCAGGGTTAGATGGCCTGGTTCTAATTGGACCGCCACGTGGAGGTCAGTAAGTTCATTATAAGTATATATGCATATACACATGCATACATCTATATGTAAAAGTACATTCCCTGTAACACATTCATTCCTTTTGCAGACATACATAACATGAAAGTGTCCCTACAAATCTCAACAGAAGATAGAATAATAGGCTGTGCATAAGAGAGAAGGGACAAATATGTAAAAATGCAGAAGTGTGTACATTGTCAGA
Source organism: Protopterus annectens (assembly GCF_019279795.1). NCBI lineage: Eukaryota > Metazoa > Chordata > Ceratodontiformes > Protopteridae > Protopterus > Protopterus annectens. The sequence continues at coordinate 1,728,129,371 of NC_056731.1, read as the reverse complement.
AGTCAGTGCTGTTCTCAAAAAATCAAATGTGAGGACTTTCTCACACATGGAGTCATTCCTGTGATCTGCCTGCTACGGCAATGCCAATCACTAAACCGGTCCTATTTGTAATATAATTTCACTGAACTCGTACATTATTGGCTCTCATGTGTAACGTGTGCGTTACCACATAGTCATAGTTATTAATTTATTGTAGTATCTTGTTAACGGGAGTAATGATGTAATGAAGTATAGAGTTTAATCCTGAAATAAAGACGTGTGTCCCAGGTGGGACAACCCAAAAATTGTGAATAGTGTCCTACTGGTCACTCATTTCACCAGTGTGTGTGGACTAAACTTTTGGGATGTCTGAGGATACGTGGAGTGAGTCAACTTTGGGATGGGTCTACAGGAGTAGGGAGTGGCCAATGTGTAGTGGTGTGGATACACCGTGTATCCAACTTGAGAATGGATGACTGCTGTGTCAGTGAAGTGTTGGGGTGGGTGTTTGGGGAACTAGGATCCATGGGTATATGGGTATATATGCAGATGAAGCAGTGCAGGAATAGTGTAGTGGTTAGAGCATCCGCCTAATGAACAGACATTCCCGTTCCGAATCCCACTGCAGCACATACCATTTTCCATTGGTAATCTGTATATGGACATATTTTGACATCTGTCTGCTGTATAACCTGCATAATAACAATTAAAAGTGAAAAAAACAAAGAAATCCAAACGGATAAACCACCACTCAACACTTAAAATAATAAAAAAATAATAAAACAGCCACCAAGGACTAAACGTAGGTCTTCACTATTTTAATAAAACACAGAACCAATTCTGTGTTTTATTAAAATAGTGAAGACCTACGTTTAGTCCTTGGTGGCTGTTTTATTTTTTTTTCTTATTTTAACAATTAAAAGTGAACTGGAGTGAAGTGTCAGTGTCACAATGAATAAGGCACTAGTAAGCAGGTTTAAGCACAAATAAGCAGTAGTAAGCATATATAAGCACCAGTAAGCATATTTAAGTGCATTTGCGCAGGGGTATGCATTGCTTTACAGATATATATATATATATATATATATATATATATATATAAAATGTATATATATAGATATATATAGAGATATATATACATGTGTGTGCATAGATATACACAGATATACAGCTATGATAGGAAACAGCACTCAAGAAAGACATATATTCACAGGCTATGCCAATGGAAGTGAGGGGCCCAAGCAGGAAACATGTAACACATAGCATGACTGCCCCCTCCAGCCGGACAGAGGAAACATGCACACAAACAATGTAAATAGTCCACTGCTCCCTAGACCACAGGCAGGATGCAACCGGGATCTAATCTTGGAACAAACAGGAACGTCCCTTGCGGGACGCCCCAAAAACTGACATATAACCAAAGGAAGCCGATACAACGACCATTATGGCTGGGGTGTGTACATACAAAGCACAAAACAGTGGAACCAGAAGAGCCACAAAGCAACAACAACCATAAAACCAAACTGTTTATTGAGCGCTTTCGTTAGCAACATACCCAGAATACAAGGGTGGGAAAGCCTGATGGCCCATGGGTCAAGACAAAGTACGACATGGGTCTCGTGAAGTGGAGAGTGGGCAGCGTGTTGTGGTGGTTTCAGACCCGACCTGCACCCAGAGTAAGGATGGGTGCAGTAGAGGAGGTGCGGGTGGGGCAACTAAGGGTAGCTAGTTATGGGTCTAGGTGTGCAGGTGTTGGCTGATGTGGGTCTATACAGACAGCCCCAGGGATGTGAGCAAAAGTGTTCATTGGGCAGAGGCGTCGCCCAATGAGCAGCCACACCTGCTACAAGTCCCACTGCAACAAAGTCCAGAACAGAATAACCAGCTGTAGATATATATGTGTAGAGGAATGTGTGTGCATATCTACCCATAACTTCATGGAGGTATACCTCTCCCTCTCCATAGTACAAATGTATACATACAGAGACAGAATACATATACATACCCACTTATAGATATATACATATGCAGACACCCATACACCCATATATTGTTAGATATACATAGACAGCAAAATATAAATATATACATGTATGCATTCATATACAGATATATCTGTATATAGTAATATATATATATATATATATATATATATATATATATATATATATATATATATATATATATATATATATATATATATATATATATATATATATATATATATGTGTGTGTGTGTGTGTGTGTGTTTGTAAATATACACATGTAAATAGCTAGGATATGATACAGCAGTTACAAATTACATATATTCACAGGCCATGCAAATGGGGGTGAGGGGTCCAATCAACAAACGTGTAACACGTAGCATCAACCACCCCCACCTAGACAGGTGAAACATACAAGCACACGATACAAGTAAACACACCACTGCTTCCAAGACCACAGGCAGGATACTACCAGTGGGAGAGACCTGCCAGGTCTAATCTTGAAGCAAAGACATCAGTGTCCCTTGTGGGACACCCCAAAAATTACTGATCATCGGAGCCAGTCTCTGCAATGATTCATCAAACCAAGCTGTAGACATACATGGACCAATATGTTGTGCAAGCCTGATAACCCATGGGTCAACACAACATATGACATGGGTCCTGACATGTGGAGAGTGGGCAGTGTGTAGTGGTGTGGTTAGACCCCACCTGCACCCACAGTAAGGATGATTGCTGTAGAGGAGGGGCAGGTGGAGGAACTGTGAGTAAGCAATTATGGGCCTAGGCATGCAGGTGTTGGCTGGCGCAGTTGTATTCGGACCGCCCCAGGGATGTAAGTAATATTCCAAAATGGGCAGAGCTTATGCCATACCTCTCAACCCCTAAGAGCAAAACCACTGGACAGAACATAAACTGTTGGGGGAACAAATAGGGACAGAAAACACATATTCCACTTACAACCTTAGAAAGCTGATAGAATAATAGGTATGCATTAGCATGACTCGGCTGAAGGATGTGGGGTCCTAAACCCAATTACTTGTCTGTATTTAATGGTGTAATTTCCCAGGTATTTGCCAGACAGGTGCAAATTGTAAGAGGAACACACCAATAGTATGAAGCAAACTCTGGATAGGCCACGGATTCTGTACAGTCGACTGGCATGCTTACGCCTAATGGGCAGCCATTCCCGATATGGGTCCCACCACAGCACAGTCTAGTTTAAATGGCTAGGTACGGTATGACCATATGTGTCATTGCATAACCCACTACACAACATCTACGAACACATGGTCACAGCCCCCCACTGTAGGCATGTAAGCCGATGTAATAGGTATCACCAGGTATTAGTGTAGTCCTCACCTCCACCCAGTGGTGTGAATGTCAGATGCAAACATCGAATGCAGTGCATTTGCAAGTGTGGGAGCAAGCAGGTGTAAACCTTTTTGGCTACCGGTATGCGAGTATCACACTGGTGAAGCAATGCAGAGGCTAAGTATAAGAAACTGTAACCGGAGGTTAGCATTGCTTAGCTCCGCGCAAACCCACGCACACCTGCTCACAATTGCTTTAAAGTGCCTTAATCACTCTGTACACAACAGCTCATGTTCTGGCCAGCAACAAAATAAACAGCCTCTGCAAGGCTAGAACTCAGGACCCTATACATCACAGTCACAATAGTTAACCACTATGCCATGATAGCAATACAAATAAATGAGTTATCAGCAAACTTGTCCTCACCACAAAGAAATCAAATCAAACGTGAACTGAATCTATGTACAGTGTAATGTGCTATAACCTGCCACAGACCATAAATATGTGAATTGGAGTACTGCAGTAAACATAGAGTTGAGGTGTCACTGTAATAAAGTTATGAAGTCCTCAGGAACCCATACAGTGTATGTACACATGAATGACAGATACCAGACACATATATAACCTGTAATGAATAAGACATAGCTTAGCCTTTTTGAAACCGGCCAATTAAGGAAAAGTGTGGGAATCCGGCCCTACTTAAACTGAAGAGGCTGGAATACAGCTCATAACTGGTTGTAGCATCCCCCTGCAGGCAGAATGGCTAGAGTGGGAGAAGGCACTCGCTTTACAGTGCACCGCTGGGGCATCCAGGAGTCCAAATTCATGGTATGGTTCCTGGTAAAGCACCATGACAGGAGACTACTGCAGGGCCAGTACCAAGGCCTGAAGTACAAAACGGAGGCCAGGGACAGTCTCGCCCTTGATCTCATTAGTGCCACAGGTATCCCCCAGACTGGTGAGCAGGTCCAGCACCACCATGCAGACCTGAAGTGGTGGAGGGGGATGTCCTGGAACAGTGGATCCAGGAAGCAATGCAGATGCAGAATGCCCCAGAACTGAGTAAGTATTCCTTCCACTATGTAGTTAATAATTGCCTAGTGTGTGTATGCTATGAATAGGTATGGCTAAATATCACTGTACTTCTCTGACAGCTGCAGATGAGCGTGCTGCAAACCAGCAAGCCTATGATGCTAGGCTGCAAAGGATGCATCGCGAGGCAGGTTAGTAAATAGATAAATGTAAGCACCTCAGAAAGTGTTGTACCAGTATACAGATTTGCATAATATGCTGTGAATAAAGGTGTAACCCCTGTATTGCTTCTGTTTACTCTGCAGTCAGATGTTGTTGTACTCTTGCAGTTATTAAATAGTACTGTTGTAGTAAGCAGTGTGACCCACACTGTGGTGTGCAGACAAAATGTATATGAAGTGCTGTATAACAATGTTGGAAGTGCAAACAGGTCAGTCATATTAGACTAAATACATTGCAAAGCCTCATAGCAATTGCCTGATAGCATAGTGTACAGTGATCTTAACTGTAAAGCTTTTGTCACACACAGCAGGGCTTTAGATCCCAGGAGCGCCAGTGAGTTGTATGCATAATCATTCCACACAACTGCGCACAGTTTGTTAGAATGTTCAGAGAGAAAGCTGTATGCATATATACACTTAACAACTGTACAGATTATGCTCAAATGCTCAAATAGAAAGTGGTATGCATATTCATACACCTCAACTGTTCCAGTCTGCCCAGTCAACTGTTCGAATCTGCCCAGTATGTCCTGATAAATGGCCCACATCACCTGCCTTTTGCCCTGTTTCCCTGACAAATTAGTGTGATTTTCCAAGAAATGTAGGCAGCTGTAAATGACATATAACTGATAGGCTTAGTCAGAGAATGCACATGCAAACATACCTGTCATCCCAGCTCTCACCCAAAGTGTATGACAGCAGTCAGCAGTCTCAAAACATGTTGCATTACACCTGCATCTTGTCAAGCCTCTACATAAGACACAGGTCCCATACATACTAATCTGCAAACATACCATTGTACAATATAATGCAATTGGGTAGTGTAATAATAGATGTAAGGGACAGACCACTGCAGTGACTATGAATGTTGTGTCAACTACAAGTATTTATTAGTTGTTAATTGAACTCTCTCTCTCTCAACCCTACAATATGAGTAAAAATAACTGATTTACACAACTCATTTGGTATGTCTGCACTCCTAACCTTTGTTGGGACATATGTGCTCTTGGTTTATAAATATTCACATCTGTTTCTATGCATGTGCCATGATACAATACCCCCATACTGGTGTCCTGTTGCCATCAATGAAACCTGCATGTTGTTGTAATGGCCACTGTTTACCCATATATGTATGTGTTCTGCCTGCTCTGCAACTATTTTATATCTGGTTTCCTGGGTAATGGGAATACCTATGCATGCTGTTATAAGTAATCATTAATGCTGTTGACTATAACAACAACAACAAAGACAACATCCCAGGCTGCCTTCTAAATGAACTACAGAATGAACTGGCACCCCACCTAAGTACCATGTTCAATCATAGCCTCACCTCAGGCTTTGTGCCCATTGAATGGTGCACTGCAATGGTTATCCCACTCCACAAAGGGGGAGCCACAACAGACCCTGAGAACTACTGCCCCATTAGCCTGACAAGCCTGGTCTGCAAGGCCATGGAATGTATCATCATGGAACTCATAAACAAAGACATTGGAGATCTCCAAACTCTGGACCCTACACAGTTTGGGTTTGTAAAAGGCAGATCATGTCTCCTAAACCTGATATACATCTTTGAAGTAGTCACCAAAGCCATAGATGAGGGTAAGGTGGTTTACACAGCCTATCTAGATCTCGCCAAGGCCTTCAACACCATCCCCCACTCTAGAATTATAGATAAACTCACTAAACTAGGTATAAATCCCTATGTCACAAGATGGGTTTCCAACTGGATTACTGACAGAACCCACACTGTGAAAGCAGACTGCAAATCAGACTTCAGACCAGTGACAAGTGGAGTACTACAGGGTTCAGTCCCGGGTCCTCTCCTGTTTGGTATCTACTTCTCTGAAGTTCAGGCTACCAAAGACGGTCTTTGGCTAACTAAATTCACATATGACTGCAAACTAGGAGCCATAATCAAAACTCCTAATGATGTGGACATTCTACAAAACGACCTCACTGAGACAGATGCCTGGTATCAAAGTCATGGTCTCAAGCTCAATGCCAAAAAGTGCATTGTCATCCACTTTGGTAAAAACTCTGTACCCATGAACTACCACATAGGCAGTAGTCTACTTAACACTGAAAGTGTGATAAGAGACCTTGGGATACAGGTGGACAGTAGTCACTCCTTTGATAATCACATTGCCACAGTGGTCAGGAAATCCTTCTAAGTGGCACACCTTATCACAAAAGGTTTCTCATCCAGAAAAAAAGAGGTCATTGTTCCCCTCTACTCATTACTCATTAGACCCATTATAGAGTACAACACCCCTTTTGGTATGTACCTCACAAGACATCTACAACAACTGGAAAGGCCACAAAAATACCTCACAAAGAGGATTACTGGCCTCAAACAGATGCCTTACGCAGACCGTCTCAAAAAACTCCAGCTTTACTCTGTCGCATATCGCCTATTTAGAGGCGATCTCTGCCTAACATACAAAGCTATGTCAAACCCAAAGCTGTTGGACATGCTCCATTTAAAGAAATCCCAACCCCTCTGAGCTACACGCTCTAGGGACCTAAACCTTGTCACCACAATAAACATAACATGCTGGAGAGATAGATTCCTGTCCCAGAGACTTCCCATACTCTGGAACAGACTACCTATCTATGTCAAAAAGAGCTCCTCATTAGCACTCTTCAAGAAAAATCTTAATGATTGGATGGGTAATAGGAAATTCACCCCGGGGATCACTTCTGTGGTTCTGCTTGACAGGGGCACAGGAAAATAATTTTCTTGGGTGGCAAAAGCCAAGGCACCTTTTTGGCTAGGCTTGTATAGACCCTAGGGCCAATAGCCTAGTACCTATCTATGACCTATGAACCCATATCTGCCTTAAACATGCTACAACATAGCTCGTATGGGAAGGCCTGTCCCAGCGGACCCACCTGTCCCACCTCAGCTGGCCATGGCACCGGGCACCAGCATATCTGGGTCCCTGCCTGGGACCTCCTCGTCCATTGGCCCTGCACCACCATCAGGTGGAACCACCACAGGGGATGGGGCTTGACCCCCCCAGGAGTGGGAGTGGACAGGAACCTGTCACCCATGGTATGATCCAGGCTGTGGTGCATAGGGAGCTCGACAGGGAGATTTGAGGCTGCCTATGCCAGCTTGAGGGCTGAGTGGCACAACTAGAGGGTGAGCCTGCCCCTCCTACACAGCCCCCAGCACAGCCACCATCTGGACTGTGAAGGTGCTGTGGTGACTGCCCATGGATGGGGACCTCAGTCTCACTGTATCCATTTGTGGGCTCATAGGCTTGCAACCTCCAAACACTTCTCCCTGTCCAAGGTGTTTCTCTTCCACATGTGTCATATACTGCCCCTGTATGCATCTTGTTTGTCTTGTCTGTCATACTACCCAACCTATCCTCCCTGATCATACCTAATCTCCTTCCCCAACATCCCATTCTTACCTAAAAGTAAAAGAAAATAAGGGCAATTTGTTCCCGCAAAAAAAAGCACGCCCCATACATAGCTGTCCATTTCACACACGTGTCCACTGGACACATGTAAATGTTTCTAACTGGCATCACAATATACTATTGTTGTCCTCACCCCTCTCTCAGGGTTGTGAGTGTCCAAATGTACTTCCGAATTTATTGCATATGCGCAGCCATTGCTGTAGCAGATATGGACAGCTATGGACCTTTCCTACACCCTTCCTGCACATCCCTAGCTACCTTGCCAACTGTCTTTCCCTCTTTGTGCCCCTTTTTCACCACTTTCCTATCATCTCTTTTTTGTTTTCTTTTAAAGAAATTAGTTTGGGGGTAAGCAGGAGTAAGCACTTTTAAGCAGCAGTGAGCGGGTTACAGCCTGTTTGCGCAGGGGCAAGCACTGCCTACACAGGTTAAGCAATCAAGAAGGTAACTAAGTGTAAGGAACTGTAATCAAAAGTAACCACTGCTTACCGTTGCGCAAACCCATGCACACCAGCTCACAACTGCTTAAAAGTGCCTTAATCACTCTGTATCCAACTGCCCTTGTTCAGCCCAGCAACAAAATAAACAGCCTCTGCAAGGCTCGAAACTATGACCCTGCACACCATAGCCAATGTGATTTACCACTAAGCCATGGCAGATATACAGAAATTGGATGTTACCACAATTATAGCATCCAGCACAGTCATTCAACAGTATAGGACATGTATTCCATTATGTAGATGTATGAATGTGTGTTTATGTCCAGATATGTATACATACATAGATATAGATATATATAGATATATCAAGAACATACAATGTGACAACAAAGCAGTAAAAAAGAATGAAAAGGCAAACACCAGCAACTCCTATATTATGCAGTGGTGTTGTCCTATGTAATATCAAGACTCCCTCAGACAGACATGTGTCATTAATACTCGCAAACATTTGTACATTGCCCAAATACATTACTTTGAACATTTCATTTACATTAACAAAACAGCTCCTGTCCAATCACTATGTGAGAACAGGACTATTGCAAGGTGTTGTGTGCAACATCATCATCATTAAAAACTTAAATGGGGTAACCATAGAGAAACCGGTAGTGTCATGTGTACAATGGGGTCATCTGCATCATGTGTACCTGGAACTTTTAGGAGTCATGTGCATACCAGGATTGTGTGCCTGAGAGAGGGGTGAGGACAACAGTAGTATGTTGTGATGCAAGTTAAAAAGGTTACATGTGTCCAGTGGACATGTGTGTGAAATAGACAGCTATGTATGGGGCAAAAGTTGTTCTGGGAACAGATTGTCCTTTTGTTTCCATTTTTATAAGGTGAGACTGGGATGTTGGGGAAGGAGAGTAGGTATGCTCGTGGAGGATAGGTTGGGTAGGATGACAGGCAAGACAGCATACAGGGGTGGTATATGGCACATGTGGGGGGATACACCTTGGACAGGAGGGGATGTTTGGCAGTCACAAGCCCATGAGCCCCCAAATGGAAACAGTGGGACGGAGGTCCCCACCCATGGGCAGCCACCACTGCACCTTCACAGCCGCAAAGGTGGCTGTGCTGGGGGCTGTCTAGGAGGGACAGACTCACCCTCTAAATCTCTAAATGTGACACTCTGCCCTTGAGCTGGTGTAGCTGGCCTCAAATCCCCTTATTGAGCCCCCTATGCACCATGACCTGGACTGTACAACGGCTGACAAGTTCCTGTCTGGACCTGCTCCCAGGGGGGGCAGGCCCCATCCTCAGTGGCGGTTCCAACAGAAGGTGGTGCAGAGCCAACAGAGGTGGAAGTCCAAGGCTGGGCCCCAGAAATGCTGGTGCCCGGTGCCATTGCCAGCTGAAGTGGGACAGGTGGTTGTGCCAGGACCCCCAATCCCATACAGCCTATGGTGTTGCAGTTTTAACACAAATAAGGATTAATAATAGTCAACAGCATTCAGGATTACTTATAACAACATGCATAGATATTTCCATCAACCCAAGATAACAGATGCTATACATTTGCAGAGGAGGCACAACACATGCATATATTTACTGCATGACATCTGTCCAAAGCGTAGATGTCTTGTGACTGCAGCTATGAACAGTGGCACACTATTGGCACGTCACTGTGATAACCTCAGACAGTGACTGTCATACTACTGTTTCATGTAATGTATGTCCAATCAGGGATGGTATGGCAGTAACTCTCATCACTGTCACCATGTACTGACTGCAATCCTCACACTATGCTTCTGCAGTTCACAGATGTGTGTTCTGTGAGTAACAGAAGAAACAAATGGTTCCACACACTGACCAGTCCACAGGTGACCCTACAGATGGGAGTTTCCTCACAAACAGAGCACTGTCATGTCAGTTATTAAAACATGCAGACTAGCCATTACCACACAAAACTTGTTAAATTGGCAGCAGTCTGAAAGAAGCATAGCTACACTTACATGCTGTAGTCATGTCTGGCACATCACCCTCCCATCTTTAGGCTATTTTCCACTGTGTATGTCATTTGAGGAATATCCAGATTTCATCTGTGATGCTGTTTACCAAACACCAGATCCAGGTTCCGCTCACAGCGATTGTCATGGGTAAACACCAACTTGATGTTACTAGATATTGTATTGTGTTTCTATGCAATTGGCTATGGGAATGTCACCACAGCTGTTACACATGCAATCAGCTAAAGGAGGACTGCAATAGGTGCAGAGGCCATCTCCTGATCATGACCATCACTTACAAAACACAAGCTGCTGCTGAGCAGGTGTACATCCCCACAACCACCAGAAAGTGTGTGTGAGGGACAGACAGAGGCAAAGTACATCAGAGAAGGGCTGGGAGACTAAAACCTAAGCATCGTTTGTTACACACCTACTGGTATAGGGGTTCAAACTCCTGACTGACTAGCCATTACTATGACAAGTGCATGCAGTTACTCTATGTGCCACATAGCTGACATGTTGGTGTGCTGTAAGACAATATATGTGTGTTGGTGAGTGATATCTGCAACAGAGATGTAGTAGACATACATTAGGTGTAGTACACATGGCTGTCCACATGAACAGATTTCATTGTCAACACAACCACACTCTCTAAGGGACTCAGACACATTGGCACACTTTGGCAGGCTCGCAAATACACTTCCTAACTACTTAGTTTGCCACACTACAGTAATGCACAGGTATTGCATGTTTCACAGGGGTTATCTTGAGGTTCTATGGGCTGACATCAGTCACTATGCCAATGGGAGTTATACTGGGTGTGACTGTGGTTGGGAATATCATACCCCACATGCAGACACAAGGTGTCAGTACTGACATACATTTGTGCATTGCTTCATGTTTATGTAGTGGTTGGCTGTGCAAGATGGCTGTACAAGGCTAGCTGAGGGGTAATCCTTGGCATCAGGCCACCTGACAATGGTCTGCAGTGTGGTTCAGGGGTGTAGTGTCTGCAATGTCCCACACAGATGGGTATTGTATTAACTGTCCTGTCATCCTGGTTACCATTGTGTGTGGCCATTGCTTTGCAATGCATACCATGTCTGTGTTTGATTGTCCTTGACATGGACATTGCCTGGGATGTGCATGTCCCACATTAATGTACAGTGGCATGTTTGAGTGTTCCTGGTTTGCCTGGCACATGTTGTGTACACAGACTGCTATCATCAGATGTGCCAATCCTGGCCTGGTGTGGCAGGACCTGCTAATAGACATGAGGTTGACCCTGCACCTGCATTTATAGCATGATACAGGTATTCCCTGGTGTCAGTGGCATCTGTCCATACAGGGCATGTGTGTAAGGCAGTGTACGTCCTTTGTGGATCACATTTGATGGCACCACATATGTTGCAGGCATCCAGTGGGGAACATAGCGAAGGCACATTGTCCACAATTATGTGCCTGTTGTACTGGTGGACAAGTTTCCATGCCCTTTGCAGTCCACTGCATTCACACCATGCCAACTATCTGTCGACAATGTGCAGAGTAATAGCAACATAGCGGGATATTCTAGGCAAGTGTGTTTGTGTATGACACATGGATTCAGACCATATTCTGGGTAATAGAAGGGTTGCTTACTTTGTTCACCAGAACTTTTGCCAGATGTAGGGGTATGGCTTGCCAACACAGTCTCTTTGCTGATTGAAATCTATAATCCTTGTGAGGTGGACATTGTGACATATAATATGGCCACCATATAGGAAAACTACAAAAAATACTCCTGAACATGTCCAGTGGTTCGACACTCACAGCCACCTCCACACTGGCTCTGACTGTCAAACACACAGCCGCCACGTCTTGGAATAGAACTCCTATCTAACTAGTTTATCACACTACATCATTACGCTGTTATAGCGCACGTTATGGAGATTACTGGACTGTCCCATCTCCCATCCCCAAATGTGTATTTCACAAGGAATGACATCAGCAGAGTTACCAAAGTAGGGCAATTCAAATTTCCTGCAAGTGAGTAGCCCAAAATGCATAGCTCACAAAACAGACAGTAAGTCACACACAACTGACATGTGTGGGTATAGAACCCATGACCAAGACCTATATCACACTACTGCATGGAGATGTTATAGAATGCACCACAAGGATTACTAGGAGCCTTGTTCCCCAGAGGTGTATTTGTCAAGGAATGACATCAGCAGGATCACCAATGTAGAGCATTGTAAATGTCTGCAAGTGAGTAGGCTATAACGCATTGCTCCCTACACAGACATTGAAACACACAGAAAATATACATAACTGTCATGGTTGTGGATGGAACCCTACCACAGTTCTAAATCACACTCCAGCAGTACACAGGCAACTGATGTGCTAGAAAGATTACTGGGTTAGAACAGTCCCAGAGGTGTATTTCTAGGTGGGTGACATCAGCACCCTTGCCAAAGTTGAGTATGTGAATTGTAAGGAGTTTGCATACTCTAAAAAGCATTGTTTCCTTCGCAGGCAGATAGACGCACACACAGTTGGCAAGTCTGGGATTAGAACACCTATCAAACGAGTTTATCACACTACAGCATTATGCAGTTACAGGACACGCTACAGAAATCATTGGGATATAGCAGTCTCAGAGGTGTATTTCTATGTGGGTGACATTAGCACCCTTGCCAACGTTGAGTATGTGAATTGTAAGGAGTGTGCATACTCTAAAAAGCATTGTTCTCTTCTCAGGCAGACAGACACATAGCTGGCAAGTCTGGGATTTAAACACCTACCAAACTAGTTTAGCACACTACAGCATTATACAGTTATAGAACACCCTACAGAAATTACTGGGTTACAGCAGTCCCAGAGGTGTATTTCTAGGTGGGTGACATCAGCACCCTTGCCAAAGTTGAGTATCTGAATTGTAAGGAATGTGCATACTCTAAAAAGCATTATTTTCTTCTCAGGCAGGCAAACACACACACTTGGCAAGTGTGGGATTAGAACACCTACCAAACTAGTTTAGCAGATTACAGCATTACAAAGTTATGGAACACACTACAAAAATTACTAGGTTATAAAGTAGTCCAAGAGGTGTATTTCTAGGTGCGTGACATCAGCACTCTTGCCAAAGTTGAGTATGTGAATTGTAAGGAGTGTGCATACTTTAAAAAGCATTGCTCTTTTCTCAGGCAGACAGACATACACACACACACAGTTGGCAACTCTGGGATTAGAGCACCTACCAAACTAGTTTATCACACTACAGCATTACGCAGTTACAGGACACGCTATAACAATTACTATGTTATAGCACTCCCAGAGGTGTATTTCGTGGTGGGTGACAGCAGCACCCTTGCCAAAGTTGAGTACGTGAATTGTAAGGAGTGTGCATACTCTAAAAAGCATTGTTCCCTTATTAGGCAGACAGACACACACACACAGTTGGCAAACCTGGAATTAGAACACCTACCAAACTTGTTTATCACACTACAGCATTATGCAGTCACAGGACACGCTACAGAAATTACTGGGTTACAGCACTCCCAGAGGTGTATTTCTAGGTGAGTGACATCAGCACCCTTGCCAAAGCTGAGTATGTGAATTGTAAGGAGTGTGCATACTCTAGAAAGAATCGTTCCTTTTTCAGGCAGACAGACACACACAGTTGTCAAGTCTGGGATTAGAACACTTACCAAACAAGTTTGGTGCAGTTACAGGACGTGCTACACAGATTACTGGGTTACAGCAGTCCCAGACGTGTATTACTAGGTGGGTTACATCAGCAGGATTGCCAAAGAAGGGCATTTCTGGTGTACTGAGAGTTGTACATGTCTTTTACCTGTGGGTACCCGCTGCTTACTGTCATGAAAACACATTTACACTCGCATAAAAGTGTCTTATTCAGTCCTAAATTACATTATCAACAACCTTTACAGATCTTGAATCCTGGACCATGCACACCAAGGACACTGGACTTGCCACTAAGCCATCTGGGTTGTATACATGTTTCATGGTTTTTATAATACACATTTTACTACAGGTATTCCACAGTACTGAAAACAAATGGGACAATCACTTTGTGTACATGTGTACAGCACCCTTGAATGTACTGTACTCTGTGAAACAACATAGACAAGTCTAAATATATACAGCTGTTATAACTAAATACTAAATACATATATGCACTTACGGGATGTGTATACACATACAGACACACACACACACACACACACACACACACACACACACACACACATACATATATATATATATATATATATATATATATATATATATATATATATTTATACACAGACATAGCTATAGCCATATATATAAACATGTCTGAACACCAATTGTGACACAGAAGGGTTCCAAAGGAATTGACGTGTACACAAAACAGAGGCAACTCTTGCTTTATAACATTTAAATCTTAATTAGTTCACCAGAGAAGGGATGGATGTTGTGCATGTGGAGTTTGGGTTGGAAAATGATGGCTAATAAAATATAGCCCATGGATTGTGGAGTTTGGGTGGGGAATGATGGGTATGGACATACACCCTGGGGACCACATCTGTGTCACTGCTCAACAGTGGCACAGGAAAATAACATATCCAACAGTAGTCGTTCTATTCTTTTCTATTCCTAACTATGTAATAATCTGTAGACTCCACTCACCACAGATGACTACCATGGTGTGCAGCATGTTAAAAGACATAATACATGTGTATGCCTAGTTACAGGGTAGTCACACACACACAAACACACACACTTGCCATTATTGTGCTTACAAGTCTTGCCTATGTAAAGGTAACTAGTAGCGTGGTATGCAGTTGGGGTATGTGCCACAGAACTCATACAATTACACTAATTCTGATTCTGCTTTTGAGCTGGTTGACATCATAGGACTGATTACTTGCAGTGGGGAGAGGGGAAAAGGGTGGTTTAGAAGATGACAAGGATAAAGGTCAGTGCAAAAGGTTGTTTCTCTTTGGAAAGCAGTAAACCCCACTGTCATAACTGGATAGAGACACAAATACACAACCACACTCAGCCATTTGCCGACACACACACACACACACACACACACACACACACACACACACACACACACACACACACACACACACACACAGTTGCCAGTGGTGGGATCAGAACTCCTGCCTATCTATAGATCACTATCACAGTACTACACAGTTATGAGATGCAACATGGAGATTACACATTTCAAGGCAGTCAGAATGCCCTTCTAAGATTGAGGACATCAACATGGATACTGACAGTCAAGATGTACATAGCTGTAAACTTGTGTGTTTAAAGTAGGAGTCCATTACAACCTGTATGCACAAACAAGACACGTCATCTGCAGGTAAGACATAGGTAGGCCTGCGAGGTATAGTTGTAGCACAACAAGCCCTGAACTGAAGTATGCACATCTGTGGAATGGACAACTACTATCACTATACAGGGTTACAGTGGTCATGCTCATACACTTAGTAGCACAGGGTCGTTTGGGATGCACTATGATTACAACTACACAAGGTTATACTGGGCATACTCATACACTTAGAAACAAAGGGCTTGTTTGGATGCACTGACTCAAATGACATAAGGTGGCAGTAGGTAAGCTCATACACTTAGTAGCACAGGGCTGTTTGGGATACACTCTGATTCTAACCACAGAAGGCCACAGTGTGCATGCTCATAGACTTACATGCACAGAACTCATTGTAATGGACTCTTATTATTAACACAGAGGTTTACAGCTATGTACATCTTAACTGTCAGTATATATGCACATCATACAGGTTTACCACCAGATACATGTATGTGACCCATAAATGATATATCTGCATCTGTGTTGTGTGACACACATGCATACATGTACATGACGTACTGCCATATATATGTGAAGTATACACAATCATGCATGTGTGGAAGTGACAGGCAGTAGGTAAACTGGGACACACAGGTGGATGCTAACTACAGCATGTGTCACACACATTGCTGCCCTGAAAGACATACATTGATATCAGGTTGTGGACAGTGGCATTATACTTGAAACAGTGACATGGGCAAGCATAATATGTGAGACCCATTGTCTAATGGTACTGAGGTGCAGGTGTCAAGATGTCCTCTCCTGGCTGTGTTATTAGTTGTCATTATTAGCAGGACCGCTCCACTAAGCATATCTGACATTGGTCATCTATACAATGTCTGCTGCTGTCCATCACCTTAGATGTAGCATTTCATGCCAAGCACAATACTGCCACTCGCAATGATGTCATTGTAGAAGTGGCAACTGCTTGACCAAAACAATGAGCCAATGTCCTGCTGTAATTACGATGTTGTCCAGTGTCTATCATTCCGGGATGTCATGACTGAAAGAAGACATGCCTTTGTCACAGAGCACATGCATCCATGATCCAAGGGAGTGTGGATAATATCTAGGTCACATTTACCCATATAGTGGCATTCCAAGGCACAAGTCCTAAATGCAGAAGTAACACCCTGGACACCTACAAGACAATTGCATTGGATGCTTATGCTAACCAATGCTAGATGTGTGGCTTTCGTAATCCATTTGCTCAATGTAGACCCTACAATGGGGAATATTGACATCTGTGCAGTGAACAACACCTGGATAAAGGCTCTGTAGTGCACAATAGCACTACCACAATATAACTCAGATCCAGACATGTGGGCCATAACACTGGTACAGACCACTCCAGGTGTTGTTGTTCACATATTCATAAAGGCTACTCACAAGTAAAAGCCACTACTCCAACATAATTCATCACAGATGAGTCAGGTACAGGTGACAGTGGCAAAAGCTTCATTCTAGGTTGTATCCTCATATACATCCACCACCATGTCCTCAGACTACCAACACACATCCATACATGTGGTATGAAATAGTATGGTAGAACACCAAATAACTTTCGAATGGTGGACAGTACCTAGCCCTACATCAACTGTGCAAAGTACCCATGTACTGACACAGTTGCATAATGTGTTATGCAATGCAATAATACCACTGTTTGTAACCAGGTTAGTTGTACACATGCCATGGTCCCTCAGATGTTGTCAGCATTAACACAGTTGACTGTTGCTGTACACCAGTGAACAACACCCTCATGGTTGGATATGACCTAGATGTACCTGCCCTGGATATGTACATCCCACACTCATACAACATAAATGAAAATACCATTGCTGTTGCTGTCCTTTGTACATACAGGTGGCTACATTCATTACACACATGCACATGGAAAATAGGTCCATGGCTGCTGAATGCTAACTGTACATATGGTTTGATATCTATGTTGAGAGAGGTAATATTCCCTCTTTACTGGTCGCCCATGACACCTATCATATCATACACCCATGTGGCATGTATGTTATTAGACATGCCCACCAAATGCAATGCCTAAAAACATACCAAAATAACAGGATCATATGGCTTACACACATAGCCTGTACTGACAGACTCAGGGAAATACAGCTATGCTCTGTATGTTCCTGAATAGTTACAGGTGATATGTCCATGACATGTACAGCCATGTCTGCCACAGCTCCTACATATACCCATGTCAACAATTACAAGTCATGCATGCTGTGTGCTGTCTGGACATTAACCTTATTACCACAATAGCCAGAACATGCTGGGATGAGATGTTTACAAGCTACAGACCTCGCACATGCTTGAATAAGTGTAATGCCTAGCTCAAACAAAGCACATTGCTGACACTCTTCAAGTAATCATGAGGTGTGTGGCAAATAAGATGTGTGTGTGGAAAATATGATGTGTTCACTGTTGACCATTACAGTGCCCTGGCTTCACAGTGGAACTGTCAACTAACAGTTTGTAGGATCATGACATGTAGAATTGCTGTGTGTGTGTCTTGCTGATGTGCTGTTGGCATAAATGTACACTTGGCTACTCAGTGAAGGTGGTTGTGTGTCCTACCAGTACATGAATACAACATCCATTATGGTGTAATGTTCAGCTAGGTTTCACACATTGTGTGGAGGAGGTGTGGAATGTATCCTCTTGACCTGCTAGTCCACTTACTGATGGAGACTGCATATGTGTACATGTATTTATGTGTGTTTAGATTCCATGCATGTGCAGTGTCTGATGTTTGAAGGTGACTGTTGTCTTAGTACATCATGCAGTTGCAATGCAGCCTCAACATTGGCAACTGTATATGGTGATATGCTCAAAGTACAGTAAGCTATACTTTAGGTATGGACAGATGTTTGAACATAACTACTAAGTGGTGGGGCTACTTTGCAGATGAATGATTGCTGAGGACAGATCACAGGTGTTTTACAACCATTCCTACAATAACCTGTGTAACTGCTAAGCTATGATTTTGTTGATTGAAGGGGAAGACACACAGTTTAGAATGCAGTAAGGGTGACACTGACGGCAAACCTCTTGACACCTGGAACAGTAACACCTCCCCTGTGCATATATTGTGCATATATCAGCACAGTTGGCAAAGGAAAGAGTCAGTACACTTTGTAGCACATGTGATAGTGCTGCTGCTCTGTAATACCTATCATGAGATAGGCAGGTGTTTGAGTCACAGTACTTGCATGTGTGGGTGTTTGTGTGCCCATATATGTCACGTATGGAGGGGAATACATCCCAAATGTTTTTCACTCTCCTGTACACTGTTGTAGACATCTGTACAGAGTGAAGTGTAGAAAGCAAGACATAGGCAGGTGTTTGAATCACACACATGTCAAGTGTCTGTATGTGTGTGACATAGGTGTATATCTTTGTGAATGCCGCAGTGTATGTATGTGTGTGTGTGTGTGTGTGTGTGTGTGTGTGTATGTGTGTGTGTGTGTGTATGCATGGCTGTCCGGTCCCTGGAGTGAGGTTGTTTTTTACCATAGTGAAATGATAAGACTCCCTCCCCACATCCACTCAATGCAATCTAGTATCCCTGTTGCTGTCATCAATCTTAGAAGGGCATTCTAACCACCTGTAAACATGTACGCCCTGGGGTGAGGCTTGTTGTTACATAGCCTACTGCTGAACCCCCCTCCCGACATACACTCACCGCAATCTAGTATCCCTGTTGATGTCCTCAATCTTAAGCCATTCTGACTACCTGTACATGTGTAATCTTTCTGGCGCGTCTTGTAATTGTGTAGTACTATAATGATGATTTGCACATATGCAGGGGTTCTCATCCCAACACTGGCAACTGTGTATGTGTCAGAGTGTGTGTTACTGTGTCTGTGAATCCCTGAGTGTGTGGGTGTGTTACTGTGTCTGTGAATCCCTGGATGTGTATGTGTATGCATCTTGTCATGAGAGCAGGTATTACTGCTTCCCAATGAGGAGCCACCTTTTCCACAGGCCTTTACCCTTGTCATCTGCAAAACCACTCTTTTACCTCCTCCCCGCTCCAGGTAACTATACTTGTGACGTTACCCACTATGGATGTGATGGCTTTGGCCACAGTAGCTTACTACACAGCTATCATGCTCTTGGATCATTAGATCAGTAAACATGTTTGAAACTTGGAAGATTATAACTGTGATGTGGAAGCTACAAAGTGCATGCAGGTATTGTCATACAGACCTGTGAGTAGTCTACATTTACATATGGGACACTAACCGCAAACACTGTCATCCCCCGGCACATGCAATTACACCTGAAAGAGGAAGTCAGAACATCAAGATCAACATGCAGTTACTGTTGTTACACATGATACATACTGTCAAAAGTACAAAATGTATTCTAAAACTGTAGTACATGGTATGCCTGCTGCCTGTCAACACCACTCAACAATTGTAATCTACAGTTGTCTTCCTGGTACATTCACCCTGTGCATCAGACCATATGAGCATCTCTTTGCACCGATGGTGTGGATGACAGGGATGCGGCACAGGCATCATCATATGCACAGGGTGATAATGTTTGCCAGAGGCCTAGTCTGCACATTAGATGACATCATGTGTGCGGGTTAGGGCCTTTGATCTCACTGGGCATGCGTGGATGTTATGCGTGTGTGTGTTGAGGTGCCCTACATTTGTTTCTGGTGTGTGTGTGTATGTATGCACACAGGTCTGGCATGTAGCTGGCCTAAACAGGGGAATTATTGACAGCTGCAGACTGTACAGGGCAGGTTTCACAGTTCACAGTGTCTGGGCACAGCCACGTGACCTGTGCCTGCCAGGGGTAGCACAGGCACTACCAGGCAGAGGTCCAGATTGGGTACTGTCTGATGGCACATGTCCACTGGAACTGTGTCCCTGTTGGGACCATCCAGGACCACGTACATGTGGCCTGCTGTGTCCTGGAGTGGACAGCACAGCACCAGCTGCACTGCTGCTGCTACTGCCACTATAGGAGCGGGCATGTGAAGTAGCATGTTCACGTAGACCTTCAACAGGTGATGTAGCTGGCTTACGTCCATGTGCCTGATGCCTCACTCCCACCAGATGTTCCAGCACACATATTCCAAACTCGAGGATTGACATGCCAGAGTCAAGGACTCTCACCATGCCATCCAAAACATCTGCAAGATGATGGTGAGCTTTTGCAATTGCCTGGATGTTGACAGTTAAAAAACAGACAGCAGCCCTCTGAAGCCTCAGATCTTCTTTGTTGTGCCATTCAGCACATGCCTGTGCCTCCATTACAGCCTGAAACATGGGTCTGGTGACACCAGCTGATGTGCTATTTCTTGCAGGGGCATGTTGGCCAGAGGTTCTCCTATGAGCAGCACTGGGCACATGCCTGTGTGGGACATCACCAGTCAGATGGCTGGGATCATGGTTTGCAGGGACACCTTCCATAGTCTCCACATTTTCCTGTTCCATGCTACCACCCGCCAACTGTCCTTCCTCTATGGCCACTGGCGATGGGGTATGTGTAGGCATGAGAACTGCGTGTGGGGATGAGAGAGATGCAGGTGGAATGGCAACCAATGGCACAGATTGAGCCCCTGATAACCCTGCCTGTGCCTTAATCATACTTTCATCATCACTGCTAGAGTCTGTGGGGACACTAACATCAGGTGGACTGCAGGAGGGCAGCGCACCTACATCAACACCTGTGAGGGGCAGACAAGGACTATACATTACAAGTTATACAGCACAGTATATACACACACACACACACACACACACACACACACACACACACACACACACACACACACACACAAACAAAGACAAACACACAGACAGACACAGACAGACAGACACAGACAGACAGAGACAGACATAGACACAGAAAAGACACAAACACAGACAGACACAGGCAGAGACACATGCTATGGCACCCAATGGCATGCAACATGCATGTGATATAGCAGAAGGCATTCAGCTTAGGCATTTATAGTGGTAGTTATCATACATCCCTGAGTTGCACACAACAGCATGCATGTGTTATAACAGAAGGCATGCACCTTACACAATTATAGTAGTAGTTAGCATACATCCGTGTGTTGCACCATTTCTGTTAGTAGGTTATGCCCCAAACCTGCAACACAATGCATGCACTATGCACTATTGCACCACACTGCCATGTTTTGTGCAACATACCCCACATGTTAACAGACCATCGCTGACCTTTGTACATCTGCCACTGATGCTTTGTGTTGGCCACTGCCCCTATGTGTGAGGAGGACATGAGCAGAAGGGTATGTTGAGTGAATACTATGTTTGCCTGAGCCCTAGCTTGCATATCTCCCCAAAGCAGTGCATGTCTGTTCAACATTATTCTGCTTACCCCTGAGCTGAGTCTACAGACAATGTGCATGTGGCTGTACACACATGTTTGTCATGACTGCCCCTACTTTGCAATGGTGCCACAGACCAGCACTGGTTAACAGTACACCAGCCTGATGTGTGGCATATGACCTTGCCAATCACATGCAGTATGACATGTATTCTGCTGACGTGTTGAAAGGCATGCATACATGTTTAACACAATTGTGTCCTTTCAAATATACAGTGCGGTAATGGTGTCCCAATGCAGGGATGTGTTATACTAACATGGACCTTCAGCTGACGCAATGTTGACAGTCTGCCCTATAGATATACAGTGACATATTGCACATTGAGCTGATGTGAACAGCCATTGTGGGGCATCATGTGGCTTCACTGTTCCTATACAGTGTGAGTTGCAGACACAGTTCACAGACATGACTGTGTTCATATACAATACATATCTAATGTGGAATGTGACCCACGTCACTGAGGTATATACACACTAAACCCTAATGTGGAATGTATGACACAGGTCAACGAAGGGTATACAGATGACACCCCTGCACATCTGAACCATATTGCTGATGCCTGGCAACTATGCCCAGACATGGCTAACTTAGCAGTACACCATGTCCCACGTGCCATCTGTGTACCTCACACACATGAGGAGCAAGCATGACAGTGATGTCTGACACCAGCAAGGTGAATGTACTGTATCTGTGGCCTGATATGGTTGTATGTGTATGTTGTGCAACATATGTATGTATTTGGATACTGTATAGGTGAATGCTTTCATGTCATGGCACACTCATGATGTTGAAGACATGTTATGTGGTGGTTTGATGTCATGCCTACACAAGCTGTGCACAGGCCTGTATGATGTTTAGTGTTTCACAGCTGTAATATCACCATTACACAAAGGCCATAGTTGTATTGTGTCGAGCCAATGTACAACAGGGTGTACACACATGTACATCACTTCGACTGTGTGTGTTGCTTCATGTCTCTGGCCATCCTCCATGGCCAGGTGTAAACATGTGTTGTCCAATGGTTGTGATGGGCATTTATTTCACATGTCAGTACTGTCCCATATGACATACACCCGTAGATGTCATATGCTCCACTGAGGACAGGGTTATGTAGACAAAGGGTGGTATGTTTGGGATGTGAGATATCATGTTTTGCAGGATAGTTAAGCAGTGTTGCAGTCAGACCACTAAATGTCATAGACATGTCAGATAGCACATGACATTGTACAACATTCATTGCAAGGGTATAATCCACAAGGGTGAATCCTGTGGGCTGGTCATACTCCAGCTCCCACACATTTAGAGTGTGTGCACACATATGTTCTCTGTATAGTACTGTTTGTATTCCCCACATGTGTAATGCTGATCTGTAATACATGTCCCTACAGTGAGCCACACCTCCACCATTGTATTCACAGCAGTCCACACATCTGGCAATGACAGTTTGTAAGATTTAGTGTAGGTGTTTTATATAGTTTTCAATTATTCCACATAGGTAACTACTGTGATGCATTGCAGGACTGACCTGTATATATTAACAGGGCCACCATAAATAATGTTTACGTGTGTTAAATGGCCACATGGCAGATAGCATGCAATTAATATGATCTGTGCATTATCGAGCCTGATAAATAATAACAATCTCACCTGCAACAGGCTGCTGTCGCTGAAAAATGCCAGAGGTACCTAAATAGGAGTGTCACAGCAGTAAGATCATTATCCACACCTGTGTGATAGCTACAGGGTGCAGTGTGCATGTTAGCACATAAGCCAGTACAATAGGCTATACTATGGAGTATGCACATCTGTGCATACATAGAGTAGCAAATTATAGTATTTGACATGTGTGCATACATGCCTTGCATATGATGTTACATTACATATTGTGCAGTAACACATGTAACTATATGAAATATATTTGTATTATATGTGCAGTAGTACCTTAACAGGCAACTCCAGGCTCAGTGGTTGTGAGACACCTACCTCCACAATACCAGCTAAAGTTTGTGGATGGAGTTCTGCAGGTGTCTCCAGGTTGGCCAGTAGCTCCTCAGTATGTGTGAGTGGGGGCTGGGTGAGTGGTCTCCCACCTGTTGCACCTTGTTCCCTAGCAATTGCATTTGCATGCTATTTCGCCCATCTAATGATCTCGGTGCAGTGTCGGTACACCTGCTGATAGGTGCGATTGTGGCTGCCAACATCATTTACCCTCCTGGGCAGTTCCTCCCGCTGGACATCCCGCTGCTGTGCATCCTGTGGCACATGGCTGAAGAGTGTTACATGGTTGTCCAGGAGGTATGGAATGACGACCTCATCCTCCAAGTGGGTGTAAGGTGGCAGCCTGGCACACTGCATACCTGGAAGACATAATGATGCAACAGGTCACAGTAACTCACAGAGAAGTACAGAAGTATAGCTGAACATACATGTGTATCACATTTATTAAGATTACAAATATGTCATTGCAAATCTACATGACACT
The DNA here is from genome assembly GCF_019279795.1 of Protopterus annectens. NCBI lineage: Eukaryota > Metazoa > Chordata > Ceratodontiformes > Protopteridae > Protopterus > Protopterus annectens. The sequence goes on along the minus strand of NC_056731.1, from coordinate 1,728,104,713 downwards.
AACACCACTGACATGTTTAACTCACGCACATTGGATACGTACTGGTAATTTAATGTTATCACCATATATGTTTGTGTCAAGTGATGACATTGCTCTAACTCCATGTGGATGTTGTCTTGATGTTGGCATGTTTGTTTGCCTGTACTGGTGTCATTACCTATCAGCACATGCCTGGATGTGTTCACATTAATGCAATATACCTTAATGCTGTGTATATGTCACATATATAGTCATACACAGCCTTGAGGGACATGACCTGTGACCCTGCAGACTTGCTCACGGAAAGTTTTACATGTATGTGTTTTGCCATTTACATATACATGGCACTGTACAGCAGTTTAGCATCCTGCCATGTATTACCTGTGTTGCACATGTGAAACACATGGGACAATGACTAGCTTGATGGCATTTGCAGGGTTGGATATCAACTATAGCATGTATGGTCATAGTGAACTAGTAGGCTATATGCCCTGGGCCATTTATGAGCCTAGGTTGAAAGGTTACCTAGCTGTAGCCAACAGACAGTTATGTTTCAGTGGCCAGTTCAAGCAGTGCCGCAGAACTGATCCACAGGGTTACTGATATATTTGCCATGCGGTCATCACACCATGTCACAAAGAGGGGCAATGTGCAGCTTTGCTGGACAGGGATGCATAGTATGGCAGGAGTATGTAAAGTGTGTGGGACAGGGTTCTGTTAGACATGTTGTGATCCTTGTACTAGAAAGGTGGATGTTCATGAAGTATGTATTTATTTGAAATCAGGATGTGTAAGTGTAGCATGTCCAACATCTCTGTGTTGGACATGACTTTATTCAGGTTAGGCATCATGCTACATAGTGGAGCTAGGGATTGGGAAGGCCAGTGTAGGCCATCTGAACATGGCCAATAACCCTTATAGAAAATCTGTGATCTATTATAGGTCACTTGAGTGTTGAGTATGGCTGAACAATGATCTCTATATTCATGGATGGCATCCTGTCATGATTAGAGGTGCCACTTATGACTACCTGACTGGTGTGGTGAAGTAACTATCAAAGGAAAGACTATTGTCCAGCTGCATCTCATACACACACAGTTTCCATTATATTGACCACTGCCTAGGTGGTAGTTCATGGGTGCAGGGTTTTTAAAATAGGGGATGACAATGCAATACTTAGCTGTCAGATTGTGGCCATACGTCACACACCACACATCCGACCCACAAAGGCCCTTCTGTATGTTTCCCGCAGCACTCATTGAGTCAACTATTGCTCCTAGTTCATAGTAATTTGCAAACTTCAATAGGCAGATGCCTTCTGTGTTAGTCTGTGTGGTATAGATAACAATGAGGGGGAGTACCAGGAATTAACCCTGTATTACTGTAGCTGGCACTGGTTTGATGTGCATGTATTAGTCAGACATCTTCTGTAGTGTTGGTTCTGCCAGCAGTCCAGTTGCCAACCACTCCTGTGACATAGGAATATACACCTAGTTTACTGAGTGTAGCTGGAACACAGTATGGGTGATGGTGTCCTAAGTCCTGGCAAGGTCATGATATGCTGTGTGAATCAAACTTACTGTCATCTACATCTGTACTGACTACATCAAATAAGTTGATCAAGGTTCATGGCCTTACAGATCAAACTCAGCAGGGTAGTAGTGTACTATTTCCCATTATCAGTGGTGTCCCCCCTTTGTGAGGTGTGATAACTGTTGCTGTGTAACATTCAGTATGTACACAGCCTGACATGAAGCTATGATTGAACATGATGTGTATGTGGAGAGCAAATTGTTCTGACATTTGTGTAGGATACACCCTGGGATGTTGACAGGTCCCATGCAAGCTGTATGTATGGCTTTATAGAGTGCAGCTTGTACCTGCATAGTTGTTATTAAGGGGGGTCTGTAGTGTACATGGATATATAAATATGTGTACCTGTTGGGGGGAGGTGAGTGTGGGTTTAGCTTATCCAATACCCTATCTGGATGAACAGGTGCTATTTCTGTAGGTGCAGTACTTCTCATGCCATAGTGCTGTGAAGCACGACAGGTCTTGTTGTTGCCATTATGATTCATGACACAGCTATAGAATGCTCTGTGGTTGGCCACATAATATGTGGCTGATTAGTTTCACAGTAGCTTTGTGTGACTTTATATGGCATATCTCCATCTTACTGAGGCTGACCAGGGATCACCTCCACTCATGTGTGTTCACTCTTTCAACAGTTACTACCTTATGTGGTACAGTTTAAGGCAGGGTACCACCAGTTTGCCTTCCTGTTTGTGTTTGGTTGAATATTGGTTCTGTTTCAATGGCACAATCACTGCATTTATGTGAGTGCTTAAAGTGCGTTTGTGTAAGATTCAGCATTTGCACATGCATTGTCCATCTGCATGGGTGCCATGACAGTCACCACTTCGCTCATAAGAAGCATAACATTGGCTTTGGAGACTGACTATGTGTAGCATACTGTTAGCCCTGTTTGTGTGACTATGGTGATCCAGGTCATTGGGATTGATAAAATCCAACATGCATTGAGCACAGGTGTTGGTACATGAGTCTTCCTAGTTCATAATGGGATAGTTGAGAGTAGCCATTATTATGATTTTCTGTCTCAAACCTAATATTCTCCATTATAGCACAATATGACAGTTGGGAAGTCTGAGGCATGGTTGGTTATCTGTCGCAAGGTGCAATTTGGATTCCACTTTGGCACAAAGGTAGCTGCTCAGCATACTGCATCTGAAGTATGCAAGTGCAACTAGCGTGGGGGTGTACATGTCCTTCAGGAATATGGACACACCTGTGGCCCATGTGTTCCAATAAAGGATAATGGCCAAGAGGTGAGGTATGTGTTATAACATGGTCATGCAGGGGTGCTCTACAGAGCGTTGAGCCATATTTCAGTCATTCTCCATGTTAAGGACTGACATAAGTGAGTCCATATTGAGTTTCTGAAGTGTATCATTGAGTAGCGAGACCTGCAGTCTATTGCTTGGCTATCCCTGTTACAGCAGTGGACTTTCACTGGAACTTTGCATGATGAAGGCACTATAGGGGAAGCATGATCCCTAGCCAGTATCCAGATTCCCAGGGGTGACAGGTGCAGGCCCTGTCTGGCAAAGCATCATGGTCTGTCAACCATGTTATCCCAGGCAGAGAGATACTGGATACCCTCTGAATTACACCAGTACATTAGACAATTGTGGAATACAATCCTTTTGTCCCTGTGCTGCAGTGTCATTCTGGCCAATGGCAGAATGCTACCCAGGCCTTGGGACATACCTGCATGGGCTACAAACCCTGACAGTTCCTACATGTGTGTTTCCATGCAGTCCATGCTACTGCATCACAGGACCTGCACAACAACATGAAATATGCCAGAGCCATGTGTATAGTTCAAAAGGTGGTCTGAGTGTATGGGTATGTGGCTAATCATGGCAGACAGGCAGCTGACAGTATCTTTGCCCTCGTATAGCTTGCTTTGTAACATAGTGCTAGAGTTTGCATTCACAAATGAGTACTGTTGGGCATGTTTCTGGCCACATGTTCTGAGGTGTGGCACAATTATAAAAACTATGTCATACAGTTTTTGTATTTTGTTGTCTGTCTATTCCAGCTGGGAGGTCTCTTGCTCAGCCAGATACTTAGAAGCCTCTGTTAATGTGTGTGATTTCTGGTGGTATGTGTGGGTGTCCTTACTGTGTTCTGGTAAGGGTATGTGTTGGTTGTGGTGATGAGATGCATGTGTTAACCTATATATCATGACTGTCCAGTCCAGTCATGGCTGTAGACTGGACTGCCTTCCAGCTTACCCCATAGCTGCATCACAGACAATGTGTGGGGTGTGGTGTTAGGTGGGTTTGGCAGTGTACATGGCATAGAGATTACATTCCCCCAGGATGGCCACATACACACAGCTGACATTAGTAAACACCAGTAGCTAACTAGTGGACATGCCTGTATGAGCATTCAGTACTACAAGTAGCAAGTACTGTATTTAGTTTACTTATTGCTTATGAAGATGTTTTAAACAGTGATGCTCACAAGTAAATATTTGTGTTATGGACGTGACAACACTGGCTATTACAGAAACATAGTAGCTACCTTTAGCAACAATCCTCCTCTGAAGAGCACATCACATCCTGATAGTTGATTGCAGATGATGCAAGTGTCAACAGGTCTGTATCCTTTCCTGGGTATATACTCACATATCCACCAGAACCATGAACTCTGTTGGGCACAGACACCCGCTCCCCAAACAGAGTCAAGTATCAATGGACACTGCTGCCACTATCAACATGATCAGGATATAATCAGATAGTGTAAGCCATCACCTATGAAGCAGCTATTACACATGGGCAGCGGTCTCCTACATCTTACACTCCTACTGCAGAAGTTACACTGGAGTTATAGATGATATACAACCTGTTTCATTACCAGTACTGTGCACAACCTTACATACAGTATTTGCAAGCGGCTGTTAGGTTGGGAAATGAGGGGTTAGGCTACACAAACCTGAAAGTTCAACCAGTGTGTCTCTACTCTCAATATCCACTCTATGTAGGTGTGCACATAGCCATTTGAGCCAGCCCTGTAACAAGGGTCACTACACATTTGCATAACATGTACACATACACAGCTGTTATTGCTTGCAAACCATACCAGTGAGGTGGATATTACATGTCTTATGTGCATGGATAGTTACTTAACTCTTCCAATTTTCTTTGCTATCATGCTGCTAAACTGTCAGATGAATACAAGTCATATGTATCCTGTTATTGAGTATTGTAATTGCCAATAGAAATAACTAATGTTTGCATAACATAACAGAAATGTTATGTAAAATGGAATACAAATCTGCCTAAAATACTGTACATTACACAGTTATTGGCACAATATCCCACAATGCAAATCATATTTGCACAGTAAGCCCACCTTTGACATGCCCATCTCACTAATACACCCATACATATGTCTACTGCTACAATATATCAACATATACTATCCCCTGTTATAGCACATATTTGTTGGACCAACCTTAGAGTGGCTGGAAAAGAACTGATGAATTCCAAGCCCATATATATCATCCCTTGTGGTGTACGAGGAGATTGCCTTGTGACCTACAGCAGTACACACATAGAATACTACAAGCATTACTACTGCTCAACAATACATCACTACAAGACAGCTATTTCCACTATATGCATTGATTACACTGTAATTATTACAGAACAGGTACATACACAGGCATACTAAATGTTATACATACCTTCTTAGTAATTGGAGGTGTTATTGACTGGTATATTAATCGTTTTCGGTTTGTGTTTCGATCTTCTGTTGGGTATTTTGTACTATTCTGCAGGTAAATACAGATGGTTTGAATGTGTGACAAGGCATCCTTTTATAGTTAGAGATCAGTAACATGTGCTATCCTGATCACCAATTGGTGTTCCACAGTAGTTAATTACATGCACATCAGATGTGCAGCTACTCCCTTAGCCAATGCCATGGCAACAGTGGAGTATAATTGAGTACTCCACTTGGGTGCTGTCCCTTTGCCTTACTTGTGAGGAAGACAGCTTGGAAGTGTTGTTTGAAATTTATTGCAACAGCTGTATGGAGACAAACACAAATATATTGTGTGTAATGCCTAGAAGATTTGGTCTACATGTGAGTACTGCTGTTATATTTCTGAACATTGCTACATGTGCAGGGTTTGTCTGTACCTAATACTTCTATATATAGGTTCATAGTTTAGTATGTCTGGCCAGGATGTTTGACCAGCTCAAGGCTGTATGGCTATGCATATGTTAGGGGGTTTACAGTGTGCTCACCAGACATCTTTAGTTTGGTGTAAATGTGTATCATACTGTGCTGATAATCAGCAGTTGGTAACACCACCTGGTGTAATTACTTTTCAATCCTTTGAAACAGGATTAGTTCGAACAAACCCTGTAATATCTGCAGCTGTTCCATTGTATAACAGCAACTATGTCACATAGGGCCATGTCAGTGTGTCTCTGTCTAGGTATGTTAAGGTTTCAGCAGATGTCATACAGTGGGTGAATAATTGGTTATGGTATGACAGAATGTATTCTTGTAATTAGTTTGGGTGTGGGAGAGATGGTGGGTGTACATAACAGATGCAGGTGTGTTGGAACTGCTTTTATACATATTCTATATGTGTGGGGGGTTCTTTCCCTATGTGAACACCTATCCCTTAGTGGACTAATACTATGGTAATTGCAGGCTGATTCATTAAGGCACTGTTAAATGCTTCCTGTATAGCATGCAGGTATTGTTAGTCCTTGAATCCTTTTGGCAATACATTGGAATGTAATAAAGTTTTGCTAAATGAAAGATGTCTGTGTATATCTGTCATGGATATTTGCAGTCATTGTAGTTGTGTTGGTGACTAATCCTATTTGGCTCATATCCATAGAACATATTTGTAATAGTGTATTGCCATATTCTCTTCATATGTTATGTTCATATTGTTTGGGTGTGGCAGAAAGTGTGATTGCTATGGTCCATGTTATACTCATATTTGAACACTTCAGATGCTGTATACACACATGTATGTATGTATATATATATATATATATATATATATATATATATATATATATATATATATATATATATATATAAAGTATATATTATTGCATATGTTTATATGTACCTCCATAGATGTGTACCTGTTTTTAACCTATCTATATATCTACATATATATGTGTATATCTCTATATAGCGACATGTACCTATGTATCTCTTTCACTCTCTCCCTCTCTATATATATATATATATATATATATATAATATATATATATATATATATATATATATATATATATATATATATATATATATAATGATAGCAAAGTCCCAAAAGATGTATAAACACAATTCCCCAAGGAGCCAAAGTTGTATAGTCTACAATGTAAATTGATAATACAGCAATTTGTTTGTATTGGTGGTGGTAGAAAACTTGCTGCAAGTTCGCAAGATACAACAATCAATTTAGTACTCACTTGGTCAAACACTCATTCCATTACTTACTGACATGAAAATAAGTCCAAAATGTGTTCAAATGTTGTATTGGAAAATCCTGCTGATAAAAAGATTTGCCGTAGGCTCATGAAAATAGCCACCAAATGAGTGTATACTTGAGCAACCGCTCATTCCAATACTTCGTATCGTAAACTTGTAACCAACAGATATCCCAAGGACTTGTAGATAATATACAAAGGGCCAGATTCAGGAAGGCTTACACGGAGTTTAAGAGTAGTGTAAGCCTCCGTGTAAGCCTCCTGATTCAGCAACAGCCCAAATCTCCGTGTAAGAGACAGCTAACACGTCTCTTACACAGAGTGGGCGTGGAAATGCTCAATACCTCATTTGCAGCTCCAAGATATGCAAATGAGGTATGTGAGCGATCCACGAAGCCCAAACCAGTCCGTGTAACGGACGTGTTAGCTGCAGAAATGTACTCAGCTGACAACTGAGTACATTTCTGCAAATTAAAACGGAGCTATGTCAGCTCCAAATAAAGGGTGCATTTGTTAAATTAAGCATGCCAATGGCCAAATATGTGGCCATTGGCATGAAAGTGTTGCAAAAAAGTTATATAACTTTTTTTTTTCACGGATTTATGTGTTTAACTGTAGCACACCAGCAAACGGGTGCTCTACCTAAAACTGAAAACCGAAGCTTATAAGCCCACAATTGTGGGATTTATATATTACATGAAATGTCAATGGAGGGACTTGCAGAGCAAAACAATATGGCCTCCGTTTAGTGGTTGTCAAGGGGAAGCTCCGTGTAAGATATGTAACTAAGCATTACTAGGCAATCCTATGTAAATGAGGGTTACAATACTGAATCACACTGCCACATAAGTAATGAGCACTTTCTGAGTAGTGTAAGAGTTAGAGAAGGGGAGGAACAGAGTAAGAGGTAGGTGACATCATGGGGGAAGGATAGAAAGAAATGTACCAGATTGGAGGGCAATGTAAGGTAAGAGATGACAGACAGACATCAGGGAGGGAGGTGTGTCCCAACAGAACACTAGGAATGTCAAGAAATTGAGGGCATACGCTATCCCTACACTCTAAGTTTCTTGATATACGTGCATGCGCTGCAGCGCTGCAGTAAGGCGGGTTCAACATGTGGGAGCGTGTTGCAAACTGTTTACAACGGTTTGCGGGCGCACGTGTAAGGCGTGTGCGCGCTGTTAGCATGAATCAGCCTAGCTAACACCGTGTAAGGATGTGTGCGTGTTACACCGTAGGGATGTGTACACACGTTTAAGTTACTGTGAGCGTGTTTAAGCCGGTGTGCACATTGCTCCCCTCAGGAAACAGAGAGGAAATAGGAAACAACCAAAATACAGGAACCTGCCAGAAGATACTACTAAAGTTAATTGGTGGAAACAATTAGAAGCAGGCAATTACACAGGCAGACTAGAAGCCCAACCCAGCACTTAAAACACAACAAAGAGCAGTGCAGGCTGTTTCTCACAAGAGATACTGCCAGAAACTAAGCTATCAGAGTTGAAACCTGCAAAAAGCTGAACTCAGAGCAGAAATGCTAGGGGCTGCCATAGCTGTTATAATCAGACATAGGCGAATTGCTGAGGGTGGTGATAATGCAGATGCTGACAGACAACCCAGAGTGAGGAGAAGGAGAAGAGTATACAGGCCTAGGGTCACATACCATGGGTTACATGAGCTGGAGATAGTAGAGCGCTATAGAGTGGACAGAGAGCTCCTGCAGCAGATTGTTGAGCTGTGCAGGCCACGCCTCACACACAGAACCAACAGAGGGGAACCCATCCCAGTGGAAACCAAGGTATGTGTTGGCCTAAGAATACTAGCAACAGGTACCTTTCAGAGACCAACTGGCGATATGATGGGGATATCACAGGCATCAGCCTCCAGGGTACTGCACCAGTTCCTGGATGCCATGTCACCACATGTCAGTGATCATATATATGTCCCTAGTGACAGTGAGGTTGTGTCCAGCAATATGCGTCTCTTCCAGCAAATAGCGGGATACCCTGAGGTGCTGGGTGCAATAGACTGCACGCATACACATCAAGGCACCAGCCGGTGAGCGGGTAGAGTCTACATTAACCGCAAGGGATACCCCTCCATCAACTGCCAGGTCGTGTGTGATGCCCAGGGCATAATAATGAATGTGTGTGCTGGCTGCCCTGGGAGCTACCACGATTCCCACATCTGGCATCTGACGCAGCTGTACCAATCATTTGCCAATGGGGACTTCCCACACGGACACCTAGTGGGGGATGCTGGTTATGCACTTGAGCCGTGGCTGATGACACCCATCAGAAATGCACACACACCTGAACAGGAACGCCATAATGAGGCACACGCACAAACACGTAATATCATAGAGCGTGTGTTTGGGCTGCTCAAGTCACGGTTCCGGTGTCTGGACACGACTGGTGGAGCTATGCAGTACACACCAACTACATGTACCCAAATGATCATGATATCTGCTATGCTTCATAATATGATCCTGGTGAAACAGCTGCACGACGACCAGCACAGGGCTGGGCCAAACATCCCCCCACCATTGCCAAGGCCACCACAGGCAGAGGTGACTTGGAGGAGGAACAACCTGACCTTGTCCCAGTAGGCAGAAGGAGGCGTGCCCAGTATGCCCTGGCCTTGGCAAAGAGGCAACGCATAGCACATATGCTTGGTCAGTAGGAACACTGGGACCGATACCCACTCTGACTCACTCATACAGTAACAGGGATGCCTAACATGACACAACCTGCTTCCAAAGTGTAGTATGTGCATCCGACAGAGGCAGCCCTGCAGCACCACCCGAGGCATGAATGCCATGTGTTAAGTAATGTAATACCATGTATCATATGCACACCTGAGGACCATGACTAACATCCACCCTCACCAATCATAAACCACAAAAACACAAACCCACCTCATAGCTATCACAAGGGATAGGAACCTAGATGTAATGCTACCCAATGCCAAAGGTATAAACAGCAAGATGTGTGCAGTGTAAATGCACACAGTATAGGGAATGCACATATCAGTGCTGTAATAGAAAACAGGGTCAAAGCACATCAGCACCCTGACACTACCAGGGTCACACCTCATACAGTGATGTACATGTGCAAAAACATGGAACAAGATACAAAATGAGGGTGACTACCAATAAATGGCATGGATAACCACACACCCCTGTTGTTACCACAACAAGAAGCAACATGCATTAGCCATGGTCAAACACCAATGGCTAAAACTGACTACTACTATATAGCTTGCTGCAGACCACTGTCCTAATAGCAGCAACTGCCCCAGGCCTATGTTCACAGGTTCACAGGTTCATACTAGGCTATCTGCCCTAGGGCATTTATAAGCCTAGACCAGAGTTCCGTGGAGTCTGCCGCACCTTCACTCTGACGGATAATTTGCCCATTATATTGCTGTGCCTCTGACAAGCTGTGATACTGAGGTTATCCCTGGGGCATACCTGCAATCCCCATCCATTGATTAAGATCTCACTTGAATAAAGCCAGTGAGGTACTCAGCCTCACATGTACCAGGATGTTGTTCCACAGCATAGGGACTCTCTGGTTGAAGAATCTGTCCCTCCAGCACATCCTATTAATATCTGTGTTGAGGTTTAAATCTCCTGCCACTGTAGTTCTGATGGATGTAGAGGTCTTGAGGTGAAGCGTGTACATTAACTCAGGTTTGGACATGGCCTTGGATGTCAGGCACAGGTCACCTCTGAGCAGACGGTAAGTCACGGAATCAAGCTGGAATTCCTCCAGTCGGGCAGCATAAGAAATATGTTTGAGACCCTTTCTCCTCCTGTCGAGGAATTTGTGGGCCCATCCAATTGCCATAGGTGTCAGGTCATATACATGCTGAATGGGGCATTGCACTCAATCAATGGTCCGATGAGTGAAGAGTACAGGGAAACAATGACCTCCCTGGATCTAGATGTGAATCCCTGCATGATGAGGTGGGCAATGTAGAAGTTCTACCTAACTACCCTGGCAACGTGAGTGTCAAACAAAAGGTTACTCTCAACCTGGGTGCCCAGGTCCCTGATAACCTCCTGTGTGCTTAGAGGATTGCCACCTACATGGGAACTAGTGGTAACCTTGTTCTTCCCAAAGGGTATGGCTATGCATTGTTTAGTGTGTAATGTAAGGCCATGGCTCTGGCACCAGTTATCCGTGTCTATGACACCCTTCTGAAGGATGTCTGTGTCAGATGGGTGTCCAACTATGGTTCCCAGTCTGCAGTCATCTTCAAACCTTGTCAGCCATAATCCTGCTGTGTTTGCTTGTACTTCTGAAAAGTAGATGCTGAGCAATAGTGGGCCCAGGACTGAGCCCTGTGGGACACCACTTGTGACAGTTGTGGAGTGTGACATGGCACCAGCAAGTCTGAACCTGTCTGTTCTGTCACGTAGCCGGTTTGCAACCCATCTTGTGATGTATGGGTTCACATTTAAGCTAGTGATGTTTTCAATGATACCCGAGTGGGGTATTGTGTTGAAAGCCTTTGCCAGGTCAAGGTAGGCTGTGTGGAGTGCCTTGCCCTTGTCAATGGCCTTGGTGTCTGTTATGAAACAGTCAACCAAGTTTAAAAGGCATGATCTGCCCTCAACAAAGCCTAACTGGGTTGGATCTAATGTCTGCAAGTCCCCTATGTCCTCATCTATGACTTCCATTATGATCTTCTCCATAGCTTAGCAGACCCTGCTTGTCAAGCTGATGGGATGGTAGTTTCCGTGGTCGGTGGAGGCACCCCCATGTGAAGTGGGTCCACCATTGACATATGCCACTCCTTGGGAACATATCCTGAGTTGAGGCTAAGATCATACAGCTGCCCTGACTGCGGGTTTAATTCTTGAGTGAGTTCATGGAGCACAAAACCAGGGACACCATCTGGTCCCATGGATGCTGCGTCCTTTCCCTTGGATAGAGCAGTTCCCACCTGAGCATTTGAGATGTTTGGGGGGCTACAATCCTCTTTCATACATATCTCTCCAGTTGTGGTGAAGGGGTGGGGGGAGAAATCTGCACTGAACATGTCAGCCAGTATGTTGGCAATGTCTGTAGGTTCAGTGATATTTACAGCATTCTGAGCCTATTCTGAGCATATCTGGGAGTTTCCTCCCAGGTGTGTAACGTATGTATAAAAGGCCTCATTGTTGTCCCGTGAGCCCTTAGTGGGTTTACTCCCAATATTCGCCTTGGATGATTTCATGGGGGAACTCAGTGTTTCACCTATATTGAGCAGGGGTGTCTACCCTTCCACGGATATCGCTCTATCTTGTAGTACCTCCTTCCTTGTGTTGTAGTGCTTGTTTATGGCTGAGGTCCACCACACTGGACGCTTGCCTCTGGTACAACGAGTCTGTGTTTTGTTTGGGATTGCCTCATCCATGCAGTCTTGAAGGTGCTGGTAGAAGGCAGTTGTAAGTGATACAGTGGCTTGGGTAATGGTGTCTGCTGGCTTGGGGGTTTGAAAGAGACCACAACAGTCATTAGAAGTGTGTAGTCGGCTTCTGAGAGGTTCTGCACTGTGGTCTTTTCTATCTGGGGTGGGGGTGGGATGTGGACTTCCACTGAGAGTAGGTCATGATCTGATCTCACCAATGATGGGTATACCTCTGGTGTTGAACATTGTGAGCCCATGTTTGTGATGATGAGATCTACTATGTTGTCTCCTCTTGTGGGGATGGTGACTAGTTCTTCCATGGCATGTGAGTGTATGAACTCTAGGAACCTGTGGGCTAGAGTGTTGTGGCTGTAGTACTGATCCCAGTCTATATTTGGATAGTTGGGATCACCCAGTGTGATGGTGTTTGCAGGTACATGTATCCCTGCCACTGTTTTCATGAAAGCTCTGTGAGGTACCTGAGTTTCAGAGGATGGCCTGTAACATGCTACAAACTTCAGAGCAGTCTTGCCTATGGTTAATTGCACCCGGATGGTGTCCAATGCATCGTGTGTTGCCACCAACCATGAGGTGAGGGTGTCCTTGATGAATATTGCTATTGCCACCCCTCATAGTGGTAATATGTGTACTGCATAGATACGAAATATTGTGCCTCTGACTTAGTAGTGACACATTATGACCACCTTACATAATTGAATAATGTGACTATGCCTCTGTCCAGTCTGTGCCCCTGTCCAAATGCAGCTCTCCAGATGTCTCTTGAAGAGAGTCAGTGAGGTACTCTGTCTAACATGAACTGGGATACTCTGCTAGAGTTTGAGATGCCTCTGAGTTATGACTCTGTCCCTTCAGCATGTCCTATACATGTATGTGCTGAGGTTCAAATCTTTAGCTCCCATGTTTCTGGTGGATGTGGATTGCTTGCAGTGGAGCATGTCTACCAAATCCTGATCGGACATGGTCTTGTATGTCAGGCATAGGTCACCTGTACGCATGTGGTATGACACTGAAAAAAGCTTGTTTTTAGTTATTCTGGAAGTATATGACATGTGTTGTAGATCCCTGATCTTCATGGTAAGGTACTTGTGGGGTCTCTCCAGCTGCTGCAAGTGCTGGTTGAGGTACATACCAAATGGGGCGTTGTATTCAAGCATGGGCCTGATAAGGGAGAAGTATAGTGGTACAATGACCTCCTATGGTCTGGATGGAATACCCTCCATTATAAGGTGGCCAAGATAGAAAGTCTGTCAAACAACTTTGGCAACATGGGTGTCACATGAGATGTCACTATCTACATGTGTCCCCAGCTGTCTGATTTGTTTCCTGTACTCATTGGGTTGCTGTCTATGTACAGATCTGTGGGTACTGTGTTCCTCCCAAAGGGGATGGCTACACATCAGTCGCAGTCAGTTTTAGGCCATGAGTCCAGCACCAGCTATCTGTCTGTGTGACGGCAGTCTGTAGGATGTGTGTGCTGGCTGATGTATTCACTATGGTGCCCAGGTTGCAGTCATCTGTAAACTTTGTCGGCCACAACCTTCCTATGTTTGCTTTCACATCTGAAAAGTAAATACCAAATAAGAGAGGTCCCAGGACACAACCTTGTGGGACACCACTTGTGACTGGCTTCGAACCTGACAAGGCACCTGCAATGTTGACATTATGGGTTCTGTTTCTGAGCCATTTTGCAACCTATGCTGTGACATATGGTGTTATATTTCAGCTGTTGAGCTTGTCTATGAGGCCTGAGTGGGGTATTGTGTCAAAGGCCTTAGCCAAGCGCAGGTAGGTTGTGTGGACTGTGTAGCCCTCATCAACGGCTCTACTGACAGTTTCAAAGTAGTCAACTTGGTGCAAAATGCAGGATCTGCACTGTACAAAGCTGAATTGGGTGTGATCAAGGGTCTGTAGGACACCAATGTCTCTGTGTGGAAGCTCCATAATGACCCTTCACAAAGCTTTGCAGACAAGGCTGTTTAAGCTTGTGTGGTGGCAGCTGCCAGGGTCTGTGGAGGCATCTCCTTTGTGGAGTGGGACCACTGTTGTCGTACGCCAGTGTTCAGGTACAGATCCTGTAGCAAGGCTAAGGTTAAATAGCATCTGCATATACAGGTTTATCTCCATCTGTAGTTCACATAGCATGCAACTGGGGATACCATCAGGTCCCATTGATGCTGTGTACTGCCTTTGCTGACTGCGGCTCTCACATGGACATCCAGGATGACAGTGAGGTTACATACAGCTGTGATAACTATCATGTCTTGGGGGTGAGGGAGGGGGTACATTGCACTGAACTGGTCTGCCAGGGTGTCAGTAATATCTGTCAGGTCCCTGGGATATAAGTTGTTGTGTACCAAATCTGAGCATATATGAGGGTTCCCACCCAGGCGTCAGACATAACTGAAGAAAGCAGTGTGGTTACCTTCATCGTCTGTGGTGATTTATGTCCCCAAGTTGAACTTGGGTGTCTTTATGTGAGAATGTAGCTGTCTACTACTGCTGATCACAGCTGCCTTGCATTCTGGAGATGTAGCTCTGTCTTGCATTAGTATCCTTCATCTGTTATACAGTTCGTTTATGGCTGGGGTCCACCAGACAGGCCACTTTCCCTTGGTGGTGAAGGTCTCATTCTCATTTGTGATTGCATGGTCCATGCTTACTCGGAGATGTCTGTAGAAAGTGTCTGTGCAGGAGTCACCATTGTGTGTTGTGGTTTCCACTGGCCCAGTGGGCTTAATGGATACCATCTCAGTCCGAAGAAGTGTGAAGTCAGCTTCTGAGCTGTTTGTCACTATACCCCTGGTATCATACTAGCACTGACACAGGTGTAAACAATTCCCCAGAATCCATCAAACAAAATGGACATGCAGGCTTACAGATGCCCTAGGGGGGTAGCCTAGTATGAACCCATTATGATACAGATTGTACAGGACACTACAGATAACCCCAAGGCTGTTGCAAATGATGGTAGTAAGCATGTTGTTGATTCCTGGATATGCTCCGGATCACACAGATATTACAAACAACATACCAGACACACACAGGTATGGCCAACATACATCCTGACATGTGCAGTGCAAAACCCCCCCCCATAATGCCAAATACCTTCCCCAGCAGACTGCCGCCTCCATGACATTATGTCACCCTTACCACAGGGTACGTACCCAAAGAGCAGTGTACAACAACAGTGGGTGTTCTCAACAAAGGTGTCTCCTGAATGGATAGGAAAAACAACCACCACAGAATCATGAGAGGTTTGGTCTGCACAGCTATGGAAAGGACCAGCATGTACCACAGACATAATGATATTGTGGATCTATTGACACCCGACCCTACCCAGTGTGGGTTTACAAAGTGCAGACCCCACCCCTAAACATGTGTGACTCAGTTGAAACAGTACTTGAAGTCAGTGATGAGGGCAATGTGGTCCACACAGTGTAGCCGGACCTTGCAAAGCCTTCTGTACAATACCCTATGTGTTCCGTATAGATTTGCTCACCAGCTGATATATACACCCCAATGTCATGGGAGGGGTTGCAAACCAGACCAACGACAGAACTGACATGGTCAGACATGCAGCAGCCATGTCAGACTACAAACCACATATAACAGGCATCCCACAAAGCTTGGTCCTGGGACCTTCACCATCTGGTATATATGCCCCATAGGTACAGGCCAACAAGTAAGGACTGTGCTGGAACATGTTTGTAGAGGACAACAAGCCGCCTGACATATCTGATACACCAGCTGACACAAGCATCCCATAAAAGGGCCACATAGAAACAGACAGCTGGTGCCATAGCCATGTCAGCATGTTAAATGGTGAAAACAGTATAGTCAGCCTCTGTGGATAATCCAGTAAGTGACCACCAATTCCCACATAGGTGTCGACCCATGACATACCTAACATGTAATGCCAGAATGGGGGACACAAGGTGATAGATATCCTGCATTGGACAACAATGTGGCTGTAGGGTTAACAGCAACAATCCATATACCAACCTAATCATTAGGGTTATGACATCTAGCTAAGGGGAGGTCATTGTGGTTTTGCAGTTATCTTTCAGCAGCATTACAAATGACCACAACAGCGCCTGTGTGGTGTACCTCAGCAGATACATTCAGCAACTGTAAAGTCCACAACAGTACCTCACCAGGAGTATCAAAGAGCTGGAACACATGTAATGTGTCGCCTGATTAAACAGAATGCAGCTCCACACACTGCCATGCTGGCCACCCAGACACAAGCTGTGCCTGATGTAGAAAGCCATGTCCAAGCTGTCAGCAATGCACATGCCGCACCTTGTACAATGTGAATGGCAGGGAGATATGCACATGAGGGACCTGAACCCCAGCACTGACATACATAGGACAAGCTGTACTGCATTATCCATAACACAGAAGCCACCACCACGCATGAGTAAACTACCAGTACAGGTTATCCATAGAGTCACTCATTGATTCTACTCAACAGGGATCCTAACGAGTGGATGGGAGATGGTAGGTATACCCTGGGTATCAATGTTGTGTCACAGGTAGACAGAGGCACAGTATACAAAACAAGACATATGTCATGCCAAACTGCACTTATGATGTGTTGATGGACAAACACACTATCCAATAACCATTAGAAATGGCCTTGGGCACATCGGTAGTGTTTGCCAATGTACACCCATGTTGTGGAATACACTACTGCAGTTGGTTGAGGCCGTTGTAAGTAGTTCACATCTGAACATAATGCAACATGGTCAGATAGGTTCATAGGTTCATACTAGGCTATCTGCCCCAAGGCAGTTCTAAGCCTAGCCCAGAGTCTGGTTGCGTACGCCACCCCTTATATGGAAACAGTACTGTGCCCATTAGTTTGACGTGCCTGTCTCCAGCAGTGACACAGTGACGATCCCGGGGTAAACCTATGATTTCCCATCCACAGGTCAGGATACCTCTTGAACAGAGCCAGCAAGGTGCTGTGACTCACATGGACCGTGATTGTATTCCACAGCATAGGGAGTCTCCGAGTGATAAATCCACCCCTCCAACATGTCCAATGTACATCCCTGCTACGGTGTAAGTCACTTGCACTAGTGGTTCAGGTGGATCTGACGATTTTGAGGTGGAGCATGTCCATTAATCCCTGGTTGGACATGCTTGCATGTCATGCACATGTCACCTCTAAGCAGACAGTATGTGACTGAATAGAGCTGTAGTGTCATCAATCTGGCAGCATATGACAGATGTTGGAGACCCTTCATCCTTTTGTTGGGGGACATTCAGGGTCTCCCCACTTGCTGCAGATGTCAGGTGAGATACATCCAGATAAGGCAGTGTACCAGATCACCGATCCGATAAGTGAAGAGTACAGGGGAACAATGACCCACTAGATCTGGATGTGGATCCCTTCCTGATCATGTGGACAATGTAGAAGGTCCTACTAGCCACTTTAGCAATGTGAGTGTCATCAGAACAGTGACTGTCAACCTGGGTCCCCAGGTCCATGATAACCTTCCCTGTGCTTAGAGGATTGCCACCTATATGGTAGCTTGGGGTTACCTTGCTTTCCCTGAAGGGTATGACTACACATGTTTTGCAGGTTGACTTCAGGCCATGGCTCTGGCACCAGCTATCAGTGTCCGTGAGCCCCTTCTGAAGGATATCCGTGTCTGATGCACTGTCCACTATGGCACCCAGTGTGCAGTCATCTGCAAACTTTGTCAGCCAAAGTCCTCCCATGTTGGACTGTACTTCTGAGAAGTAGATAACAAACAATAGGGGGCCAAGGACTGAGCCCTGTGTGAGACCACATGTGACTGGCCTGGTGTCTGACATAGTGCCAGCAACTCTAACCCTGTGGGTCCTGTCCGTAAGACAGTTTGAAACCTGATCTTGTGACATATGGGTGTACATTTCTGTTGGTAGGGTTTCCTACAATACCTGAGTGGAGTATTGTGTTGAAAGTGTTTTCAAGGGCAAGGTAGGCTCTATGGACTGCCTTTCCCTCATCAATGGCCTTAGTTACTGTTTTGATAATGTCAACCAAGTACAAAAGGCATGACTTGCCCTTGATCAACACAAACTGGGACAGGTACAATGTCTGCATGTCCTCCATATCTTTCTTCATGAGCTCCATTATGATCCTCTCCATAGCTTTGCAGACTACACTTGTTAAGCTTATGGGGCAGTAATTACCAGAGTCCATAGAGGCACTGCCTTTGTGCAGACATGCACAACTGGACCCTAAAGAGGCTGTTGTGCACAGTATGGAAATGTAAATCAGTGATAGGACTAAAGCCCAGGATAATGTCCACCACAGTGAAAGTACTGAACCACTACACTATATAGTACAACAGTGCTAGGTCAGTATGAATGGATGTTAACAATTGTATGTAAAGTATCCCATGCAAAACCTGCAGGCACAGTATAATCCCTGTTGTGTTCACAGGAAGCATCTGGACAGTAACTACACAACATGTCACAGAACACACAACCTTAAACAGGAGTTATTTTTTGGAGTTCACACTCATCCACAACTGTGATGGGCTGCATAGTTCAACATATGGAAAGCTCACACTGGGCATGCTCACACACTTTGATAAATGAGACATCATTCACACAACATGCCATGGGAAGGCTGAAGTGGGCATGCTCACACACATAGTTCAAATATTCCTCTTAACAACTGTGAAAACACACCACAGGATGCACATTCCCCATTCCAAACAATGAAGATGTCAGCACCCTATAAGTAGATCAGTAGAAATGCTACCTCCCAGTAATCCGAATAGCGCGCTCTGCTAATGCGTCTGTCTCTAGTGTTATAACATAGTTAGGTAGGGGTTTGAATCCAGCAAGTGGCATGTGTGTGTGTGAATGGGGATAAGTGTCTGTATAAGTGTGTATGAGAAGCACATCCCTTTTGGCAACTGTAGAAACACACCACAGGGAGCTCATTCCACTTTCTAAACACTGATGATGTCAGCACCCTATAAGTAGATCAACTGAAATGAAATCTCCTAGTAATGTGAATAGCGCGCTCCGCTAATGCGTCCGTCTCTAGTATCATAACATAGTTAGGTAGGGGTTTGAATCCTGCTACGGGAATGTATGTGTGTTAGTATGAGTGGGGTTTGTGTGTGTGCATAACGCTGTGGAGGGAAGGTGCCTTTTGCCAACTGGGAGAACACACTACAGGGTGCACATCCCTCTTCGTAAACACAGATGATGTCAGCACCCTCTAAGTACAGCATTGGAAAAGATTGCTCCTACTAATGCAAATAGCACACTCTGCTAATGTGTCTGCCTTTACAGTCATAACACATCTAGGTAGGGGTTTGGACCTTGCAAATGGAAAGTATGTTTTAGTTTGGGTGGGGGTGGTGTGTGTGCACAATGGGGGGGTGGGATGTCTCTTTTGCCAAATGGGGCTATGCACTGCAGGGTGCACATTTCCCTTAACAAACAGTGATGTTGACAGCACCCTGTACAAACAGAACAACAACACAGAAGGTGTTGTTACCAATGATGCATGTAAGGTTACACTTCAAGTAATGTCCACAAAACAAAGTAGGATAAACAAATGCTCCTTTTACTCTATCCAAACAACATGGCAACAGACAACTGACACTACTCAGTATAGTGCTACATGCTACTGTAACATGCAGATGTACCAGAATATACCTAGATAGTGTTTTGAAGCCTGAATGTGGCAAGTGTGTGGATGTGTTATGTTACTGTGTGTGCATTTCCGTATGGAAAACATGTTTGAGATATTGGCAATATTGTTGCAGACAGTTTAGGTGCAGATATCCCCCATTCTCCTACACAAGTGGAATTAGTTATCACAGATGACTGTAACCTCCCTATCCTCTCACATGTCCAGGTGAGGGCCACCCTCAACATTGCAGGACACATAGCATCACTGTTACAGAATGGTATCCCTAGATGTGTGCTACATTCACCCCAGGAGGACATGGCACCACATTACAGACTGATATTACTCCCTGGCCATACTACAGGATGTGTACCTGAAGAGTGCCATACATACACAGTGGTCCCACACCAATGAGGAGTAACCTCTACTGACCCTGGTATCTACTGCATCATATGCACAACTGGCCTTCTGTTCTAAGCTACGGAAGTGTCACGTATGGGCAACATGTACAGCAATATTACATATGTGTATATTTCAGGACTATGCACACAAAACCTATCTCATGGACAGAGCTATAGATAGTGAACTATGATACATTTGGAGGTGTCACAGTAAACACAGTATTAACCTGCTACTTTGCATTACCTGTGTTTGTGGCAGCTGTTGCTGTGTCAGTGGTGCTTGCTTGCTGCTTGCTGTTTGCTACTCATGGTTTTGCTGCTGGCTGTCTGTATATTTTCTCTTTTCTCTCTCTCTCTCTCTCTCTTTCTCATTAGGTTTGTGCAATGACTGTATTGCATGAGTGGAGTGTGGGTACTGAATGCTTTTGTAGGTATCTGCATAGGTCCATGTGATGGCCCCTGCACCAATTGTAAGGCAGCATTTGCTAATTGCATGCAGCCAGGTGTGTGTTGATTGCATGTCTCACTGTGATTTCAGGACACTGCTATAAAAGGTATGTGAGATAGGCGTAGCCCTTTCAGATTGTAGGCGGACGATGCTGGTATGCTGTTGACAGTGTTCTGTGAGTGTGAAGGTTAGTATGGGAATCCAGTGATTTGGCCATTAAAACTTTGCCTCACATGCTTTGGATGGTACATCTCCTATATTGCCTTTATACTAATTCCTACTATTGACTGTTATATTTATTTTAGCAGAGTGTTTTTCTATGGCTGTCATGGCTTAGTGGTAGGTCATACAGACTAGTGTTACAATGGTCTTGTGGTAGGGCCTACTAGTATGCTCATATTCTGCTTTTGAGTTGAGTATAGGGCCTATCAATCACAGTGCTGGAGGCACCTTTAAGCAGTTAAAGGGCTTAGTAGGTCTCACAGGAGCCAGGCTGTGTTGCAGATTCTGGTTGCTGCATATATCTTCACTGTTTCCTGTAGTGAGTGTGTATGGCTACTGAGACCTACGATTATATTTCATATGTATTAATATATATTTATATATATGTATGTGTTGATATATATACCTTCACATATGTACATTACGTTACATTATTATGTACAAGCTAACAGGTAGCAGGGCTGTTTCTGTTCACACTGAACTAGTATGGGAATCCAGTAATTTGGCCATTACAACTCTACCTGACATGCTTTGGATAGTACATCTCCTATATTGCCTTTATACTGATTCCTACTATTACATGTTATATTTATTTTAGCACTGTGTTCTTGTCAAGCAGGCATGGCTTAGGGGTAGGTCATATGGACTAATGTTACCAAGGTCCTGGGTGCGAGACTGACAGTGGGAATTTATTTTTCTTAGCAAACTTTCGAACTGAGTACAGGACCTGTCAATCAAAGTGCCATAAAGGCACTTTTAAGCACTTTAAACTAACACAACTAACACAACATAACACAAGCGCACACCCGCACTATTTTATTTGAAAGAAAAGAAAAAGGGGTGACAGGAAAGTGGTGAAAAGGGGTCACAAAGAGGGTAAGACAGTAGGGAAAGAAGCGTGGGATTTGCAGGAAGGGTGTAGGTAAGGCCCATAGATGCCCATGTCTTTTGCAGCAACAGCTGTATATTTCTATGTATTTTGGTGAGACATTTGAAACCTTCCACCTCTGAGAGAGGTGTCAGGACAACATTAATATTTGTTGTACAGCCAATTGTAATTAACAGTTTAGATGTCCAGCGGACATGTCTGCGACATGGACAGCTATGTATGGGGCGTAATTTTTTTGTGGGACAGAGTGCCCTTTTTTTTTTTTACAGGTGAGAGTGGTATGACAGGTGAAGGAAGTCGGTAAAGCTGGGGAGGTAGGTTGGGTAGGTTAACAGACAAGACAGACAAGACGATACAGGGACGGTGTATGACACACGTGGGGGTTACACAATTGACGGGACGGAGGTAGGCATATCCGAGATGCATATGTCCAATGATGGCAACAGTGGAACTGATATCCCTACCCATAGGCAGTTGACACTGTTCCTTCACAACCCAGGACGGGCTGTGCTGGGGCTGTGTGGGCGGGCAACGGCCGGGCGTTAGCTGTGCCACACGAGCCTCGAGCTGGCGTGGGGTCCAAGAACAGTGTCTTGGATCTCCCACGCACCACAGACCGGACACCGGAGGGTGAGTGGACGAACCCCTCCGGCCACACTTGCAGAGGGGACGGGCCCCATCCCTGCAGCGCTTCCACCCGAAGGTGGCACAGGGCCACCGGAGGGGGTCCGCCTGGGCACTAGTGCCAGGTGCAGTCGCCAGCTGAGGTGGGAGAGGTGGGTCCGCTGGGACCTGCCTTCCCAAGCGTTCTAGGTTTGTGAGTAGTTATGTTAGTTTGGGTTAGTGGCATTTTATTCCATTCAGATTAGTTGTAACAGCATGCATTGGTATTCCCATCAAACAAACACCCAGATATGAACACCATTGAACAAGGGGCATATCAATATCACATGCATTATTTGAACAGCAAAACACAGTCAAACGACATGCAGGGTTGATTAATGGCAACAGGCCATCGTATTTGCAGGTATGAACAGGGCACATGCACGAACAGACATGCATATATGTTTGAACGGACAAATGTCCATGATTAATGAAATGTTCACATACCATTATTTAGTGGATGTTGTTATATGGAATTACAGGGTTGGGTGGGGATAGAAAGTGATGACACATTCATATGTTAAACATTGATTCACATTTATCATAGATACACAATTAAGTTGAGGCTGATGTTTCAAAATAATCTTTATTTGACTGTCATGCTACACCTGTTACACATACATCACTATCCTACTTATTTTGAATTTGATCAGATACATCATCCTGCTACACTTTGATGACAGGACAGGACAACTATGGCTGTTTAGTCTGTCAGATAATCATTCATTCTATCTGCAAATTGTTTACTGTTATCACCATATACAGATTTTGAGCTAGACATTCAGATTAAGACACACTGAAATCAGTTTGGGATGTTAATTTGTACTTCCCACATGCATTTAGTTCTGTAAAACACACTGAGGCTTATATATTCAGGGTTATTACTACTTTATTTATTCATACATGAGCCTTTCTGTCACTCTCACACATTCTGCAACTTCACAGTTCAGGTTGGTACTTCTAGGCTTTGTTCACATATTAGACCTGTGGTGATTCAAACACTTTCCAACAGCCTCACTTCTGTCATGATTCAGCATTTGAACAGGGGATATATCTCACATGTGACTACCTCAGATTGTGAAGCTGTACTCTTGAGACTACTGCAGGTTACAGTATATTTAATTAATGATGGGACATCTGTATTACAGCACTGTTTAATTCTATCAATTATATTTCCAGTTACACTTGCATACTGATGAACTTGTTGCAGCCATACCTGCAGACTTTCAATTCCTGCTTGCACATTATATTACTTTTAATCAATACACTGCACTGTTCTGATACATGGTACATAATAATATTTATTTACAAGTACTGGGTGGGGTTACTAACCTGCATGGTGGCGCAGCCGCACCAGCCTTCTGGCGTGCATCTCGACATTCGCAGAGCGGACACCTGCAGCTGTAATACAAAGGGAATAATATTGGACTACACATCTCCATGGTATCAGCTGGTTGAAATCCTTACATACATGGGTAAAATGTGACTTACTCAGTAGTGGGGCGTTGGGCATTTGCCGGGCCTCCTGGATCCAACGGTTCAATTGGTCCTGCTTGCGTCTCTTCAGGTCCGCATGGTGGTGACGGACCTGCTCACCAGTGCGTGGAATGCCAGTAGCACTGGTCAGATCACGAGCCAACTGGTCCCACGCCTCTGCCCTATATAATCCCCATGAGACCTGGCCCTGCATGAGTTGGGCCTCGTGATTATGGACAAGGAGCCAGACCATGTATCTGGACTCCTCAACGCCCCAACGCTGTGCTCGAAAGCAACGTCCCTCACCTACTCCACTCATGCTGACTGCAAGTCTGTTCTACAATCAGTTATGCTGTGTATTCCCGCCTATGGGGCTTATATATGCCGCTTTTCCCGCACATTTCTGTGATTGGCCGTTTTGGAATTGTATCTACTTCACTGAAAATGCTTTCTCATGCTCTATTCTGGGTTTTATCCCATATATATGCTATTTCTGCATTTCTAGGTATTGCTGCCATGGCCTGGTGGTTTAGTTCCTTGACTGTAGTGCATGGTATCCTGGGTTTGAATCTAGCAACTGCTTTTTGCTTTACCTGACAGAAATGAGTTGAGGACCTGTCAATCAAACATGCCAAAAGCACTTTTAAGCACTTTAAACCTGTTCTGCGCTCGTTTGCGCGGAGGTAACGCATGCGCACTGGCAGTTAGCCTGTGGGAGCGGCGCGCAAACGGTGTGCGCTGGGATAAATCTTAATTGGCTAGCGGCACACATGTTCAGCTAATTGCACACAGTTTCAGCCTGTTTACCCGCTGCTTGGCAACGGTCACGCAGTTTGCAGCTTTTTAAACACTACTCAGCTACGGGCACTCTGTCTCACGGCAGCTTAGCTATCAGTACATTTCTGACTATTTTTCTTCTTATGTTACTTCAAAATGCTCTATTTCATTCCATTTTACAAAAGGGAATACATTTACATTTGTACAATACTGTCAGGGGGCTTTTTAGTGCTTATTTACAAAAAAAAAAAGGTTGTTGTAGGGGCTCGAACCCTGCCTGCCTACTCTTAGGGCGGCTACTCTACCGCTAAGCTATTATTTCTTGGCTTACTTTGCATATTTAGTTCTTATATCCTTTTCCACTGACTGCTAACTGTGATTGAGCTTAGTAGCACACCCGCACACAGTAGCAAACATTTACGGGTTTAACAAAAAAAAAGGTTTTAATTTACTTTTATGACATCTCTTCACTTTATACACTGATGGCCAGTCGGGGCATGTGTTGTATAGTGTGTTTATTCACATTTTCATGGCCTTTCTCGTGGCTGTTTACTTTCAGCCATTCTAGTCTTCCGGGGGCGTGTCCACTTGCAGAGCTTAGCCTACAGACACGCTTACTCTTCTTACACGGACCGTGTAAGAGTTACTAGTGTGATTCAGCATGCCTCATGCACCTCATGCATATGCATGACATGCTGACATCACACAGTTTAACTGCAGCCTCCGTGTAAGAGTTATAACTCTTACACGGAGGCTTCCTGAATCTGGCCCAAAGTCTTTCAAGCCAAGTATATAGTTAAATATAAAAAAGGTTTATTTCGTAAGCGCTTTCACGGCTCTATGTCGCCGCTTCATCAAACAAACAACAAGAACTCAATTACGAGAAACTTTTTAAAAGACGTACCTATCACTTCAGCCAATAGCAGGCAATCATATTTTAAAGTGATATGCATAAGAAATTTTACACTCTAACAATTGCAGAAGACATTTACACAGATCATTTAAAAATTAATATAAAATATGTGTAACACGGAGTAAATGTGATACTTATTGCACAAAACTGCTTTTGTCCATGATCTTAATCTTATGCGATATCACACTACATAAACATTGCCAGAATTGTTATAAAAATAACATTCGTATGCATCAAAACAAATGACAAAGATTACCAAAGGTATTGTAAATGTTCGTATGCATCAAAAGCAACATCTCTACCTGATCAAAAGCTTTTGCGCTGCAACCAAAGCTTAGTAAATAGAAACAGAATGCGAAACATCACTAACAGGTGCACACGGCTCAATATTAATATAAAACATAGATAATAATACGCGTTCCATCAAACAAAGCTCCAATGTACTTATACACTAAAACCAAGGCTTGATAAATAGAAACAAGATGTGAAACATCACTAGCAAGTGCACATGGCGCATACGAACATTTACAATACCTTTGGTAATGTTTGTTTAGTGCGATACAGCATATTATTCAGAATATGGTCGAGAGGAATTTTGCGTAATAAGTATTTTTTGGTCGCACATAATTTAATTCCTTTCAATGTTTTTTGGAACAGTTGTTTGTAATTGTTGGAGTATATAATTTCATACACATATTACTTTAAAAACCGATCGCCTGTCATAAGTTCTTGTTGCAGGCAACTGTTGTTGATTAAGTGAGAGAAGTTGGTTTTGATGCATACGAATGTTATTTTTATAACATTTTTTTATAATCATTTTTATAACAATGCATATTACTTTAAAAGCCGATCGCCTGTTATAAGTTCTTGTTGCAGGCAACTGTTGTTGATTAAGTGAGAGAGGTTGGTTTTGATGCATACGAATGTTATTTTTATAACAATTCTGGCAATGTTTATGTAGCGTGATATCGCATAAGATTAAGATCATGGACAAGAGCAGTTTTGTGCAATAAGTATTACATTTACTCCTTGTTGCACATATTTTATATTAATTTTTAAATGGTCTGTGTAAATGTTTTTTGCAATTGTTAGAGTGTAAAATTTCTTATGCATATCACTTTAAAAGATGATCGCCTGTTATTGGCTGAAGTGATAGCTACGTCTTTTAAAAAGTTTCTCGTAATTGAGTTCTTGTTGTTTGTCTGATGAAGCAGCGACATAGAGCCGTGAAAGCGCTTACGAAATAAATCTTTTTATATTTAACTATATACTTGGCTTGAAAGACTTTGTATATTATCTACAAGTCCTTGGGATATTTGTTGGTTACAAGTTTACGATACGAAGTATTGGAATGAGCGGTTGCTCAAGTATACACTCATTTGGTGGCTATTTTCATGAGCCTACGGCAAATCTTTTCACCAGCAGGATTTACCAATACAATATCTGAACACCTTTTGGACTTATTTTCACGTCAGTAAGTAATGGAATGAGCGTTTGACAAGTGAGTACTAAATTGATTGTTGTATTTTGCGAACTTGCAGCAAGTCTTCTACCACAACCAATACAAACAGAAATTGCTTTATTATCAATTCATACTGTAGACTATACAACTTTGGCTCCTTGGGGAATTGTGTTTATATATATATATATATATATATATATATATATATATATATATATATATATATAGCATACACCTTTCATTGGGTACATGGAGGTTTGTCCTATGTCCACACAATCCTCCCTTTTGTGGTTTAACCTGTCTGAATACACTATTGGCATAAGTACATCTCAGGTAGCTTAGTGGTAGGTTACTCTGAGGATGATATATGCGATTGTGGGTTCTAATCCTGGAAGTGGTTATTATTTTACCTCTCAGAACAGGCACACTGGTGGGGAAAGTGTGATTAATGCAGATTTAAGCAGTTGTAAGCAGGTTTGCCCGTGGTCTGCACGATGTTAAGCAAAGGTTAAACCTGTGAAGCGTTTATCCATTTAACCGTGTTTAAGTGCCACTTACTGTCACGCAAACCCACACAAAACCACTTAGAACTGCTTAAAAGTGCTTTAATCAACCTGCATCCGACAGCCCCTATTCTGGCCCTCAAAATAAATTAACAGCCCTTGAACCTGTGACCATGAACACCACAATCACTGACTTTACCACTAAAGGCATCCGAGATACTCACAAATGTTATAGTGCTTAGAATATACATTTTACTATGGGCATTCCTCACTACTGAAAACAAATGTGACAGTCAGTTGGTGTACATATGTATGATACATGTTAATGTTCATATGCTTGTGGAATTAAGTGTTGCAATGTGACCTGACAGGGTGTATTATGGATGGGAATGGTTCTTGTTTTGTTTCTTTTTTATATTGTCCCCATACTCCATGTATACCCCTCCAGTTCACTTATTGAACATCCAACCCAGGCTCTCCTTGATGCATAATTTCATTGCCTATCATTCCTCTCCCCACCCCAATCTCCACATACACAACAACCATCCCTTCTATGGTGAATTAAGTTAATATTAATAGTTATAAAAGCAGAGCTGCATTTGTTTTGTGTACACTTCAATTCCTTTGGATTGCTTCTGTGTCACAAAGTGTGTTCATAGATGGTTATATATTTGGCTATAGATGTAACTGTATATTTATATATATATATATATATATATATATATATATATATATATATATATATATATATATATATATATATATATTTCTATCTATATGCAGACATCACTGACATATATATATATCTATATGGGTCCCATTCAAAAGACCGAAACGTCGATTCCCCGACGCGGAAATCACCGACGCCAGATGACCGACAGCTACGTATACCGACAGGGTGATTCGCCGACAGTGGAAAGACCGACAAGGGTAATCTGCGATCGCGACCCGGTAAGTGTGCGACAGTGACGGAGGTAGGAGTGGTCAGGTAAGTGAGTTAGGGTTAGGGTGCAGGTAGGTGATGTGTACGTTAGTGTCGGAGCTTGGGCTAGGGGTGTGTAAGTGAGTTAGGGTTAGGGTGCAGGTAGGTAATGTGTACGTTAGTGTCGGAGCTTGGGCTAGGGGTGTGTAAGTGAGTTAGGGTTAGGGTGCAGGTAGGTGATGTGTGCGTTAGTGTCGGAGCTTGGGCTAGGGGTGTGTAAGTGAGTTAGGGTTAGGGTGCAGGTAGGTGAAATGTGCGATAGTGTCGGACCTTAGGGTTAGGGTTTGGGTCAGGGCTAGTGTGTATGGTATGTAGTGTCGCGTGTTGTTTACGTTCCGTGTGTCGGTGTTTTGGTGTTCGGTGTTTTGCGTTGTCGGGTTTGTGTCGGGTTTGTGTGTTGTCGGTTATTTGGCGTCGGTGAGTTTTGTGTCGGGGAATCGTCGTGTCGGTGCTTAGAAGTAGACCCATATATATATATATATATATATATATATATATATACATATATTTAGTATTCATTTGTAACAGTTATACATATGTAGACCTGTATATGTTGATTCACAAACTAATGAACATTACAATGTACTGTACATATGTATACAAATTGACTGTCCCATTTGTTGTCAGTACTGTGGAATGCCTATAGTATAAGGTGTATTCTAAAGACCATGAAACATGTATACAGCTTAGATGGCTTATTCCCATGACTATGGTGTGCATGGTCCAGGGTTCAACACCTGCGATGCTTTAAAAATGTGTTTTACTCCAGAATAAGGCTCATTTATGCAGTTGTAAGCATCTTTAAAAGTGTTTGTGTGACATTAAAGCAGCAGTTGAACACAATTAAACAAACTTTAAAACTTATAACCTGTGCACGCATACATGGCCACATCTGCTAACTACTCAAGATATATACACTTCAGTGAAGTAACATCTCACTATGTGCTTACATAACATTACATTCTCTGTTGACTTTACCCTCCAGCACACATGGGTATATATGGGTGTTTCAAATGTTTATTATACTGAAGAATACTACCTAGATATGCAAGCTGTGGTTAAAGTATATTTTTTAACATGAAATACATCTCTGACTTTATTGGGATTTGAACCAGGACTGCACAGATACTATGCAAATGCTGTAACCATTACACTATTGACATTAACATTGCTTCGGTCTATTTCCTATTTAGATGATTTCTATGTGTAAGCTAGGCTAAGCAAAGGGTGGAGGGGCCCACAGCCACTGAGCTTCACTTACTCTTGAAATAAAAACATAACAAATGAAATGAGAGACTTATATATTAAATTCCTAACTACATTAGGCATAGCCCCTCACTGACACACTTCATGAGAAACCTTGATGTGTGAATAGGTAACAGAATATACACCCCTGGGATCATGTGTCCCAGAACCATACAGCCAGGGGGTGGGGGAGCTCCTCCAGTTTTATAGCTGCAAGACCTGTTGGGGAAATTGAACAGTGTTGATGTTTCATGTTAATATGACCTCTTTAGATCACTAAGTGCCTGTATCACTCTCCACCACTCAGGTCTTCAACAGCTTCCGGCAACCCTGCCTGGAACCACTTCATTGGCTATGCTTGACAGATGCTCAGTTACTTTAATAATGGTGCAGAGAAAGCCAACACACTGTAGCTATGCTTCTAAATGCCCTTGGGCAGATAGCCTACTACCTATCTGTGAACCTCTAAAGTACAGGCCATCACAGACATAATATGTGAATAAACAGAGCTTTCAGATCACAATATACAGTGAAAAAATCACCATGTAGTCAGAAAACAGTTAAGTACAGTAAGAACATACAGAACACTGATACTTAATCACTCTAAAAGCCTATCTTGGAAGCTAGAAGACTCGAATACGTTTAAGGCTTTCTATTGCTTGCTAGTAGGTTACCTACAGGAAAGATGAGAAACAAGCACAGATGGGAAACATACATGCAACAATACCATACCGGCTTGCATGTGTCAGCCTTAGGCTTTGGAATACTGGCCAAGGCTATTGGCACCCCCATGGTGCCTTTTTTAGGCAAGTCTCAAAGGTGATTCCCACCTCTGTAAACAGCACAATAGCGAAATCATTGAGGGTTATGCTACTCAGTGCTAGGGGTTGTAATCACAATATGCACGCACTCACAGCACTCCTCCATATGGACAACATCAACATCTGTGCAGTAACTGAGACCTGTTTTAAGGCTCCTGAGAGCACACCAGCACTATTGGACTACAACACATACCACACATTTTGGCCACAAAACATGGACTGACACAGACATGGAGGGGGTGTATCCATATTTACAGGGATACCTACACCTCCATGTTAGTGGGGCAGCATGATACCTTTGAGATCATCCATGTGCAGCTAACATCAGCCACAACTGCAATGCAAACTGTGGCCTGCTACATATCACCCTCCATGCCCCTGGACCACCACTCCTCCTACCTGGAGACAGTGGAAAACATGACAGTCATACCGAACACCCTGGTATTGGTCAATGTCACTACCCTACCATTAACTGGGAAACTTACTCGAGTACTCACTTCCAGACCCAGCGCTTCCTGGAATTTATCACCTCATATGCCCTGTGTCAGATGGTAAACTCCCTAATGAGAGGTGGAAACATACTAGAAGTGGTAATCACCTACATGGGTGACAGGTGCACCACAGCAGAGGTAAACCAGTAGCTGGTTAGATCTGACCATGGACTATTCACTGATGATTTCCACACCCAACCATCTCCCCCACCCAAGGAAACTACAGTGAATACCTTTCCTACAGCTAAATTCACACTACTAAAGACAGAGGTGGGAGGTTTCACAGCCCCCACGCTAAGGGAAAACACTGCTCAAAATACAGAAAGATTTACAAATGCACTCTATAAGCACCTACAAGGATGTATGGATCATGCCATCACTGGTAAACCAAGACTCGCTCCTCCTAGATAAGAATACCAGTCTGGTGGACCCCTGCAATAAACAGACTATACAACAGAAGTAGGACAGTAGTCCAGAACAACTGCAAAACCCAAGAAGGGCAGGCATCCCTGACCAGTATTAGTAAGAAACATAGGTCCCTCATGACATCATCCAAGGCTAACATCAACAGGAAAATAGGCAGGAATTCAAAAGATAACCACTAAGCCTTCTTTTGCTATGTCAAGGATCTAAGTGGTAACACACAGATTTGCACTGTGCCGGTGCAATATAGCACAAAATATACTGACCCTACTGATATCGCCAACATCCTTGCAGATACATTCAGTGCAAACTTCACCCCCTAAAGAGCCCACAATAATACCCGGAAAGTACAGTATCCAAGACATCAGAGCACATAGGTGGAAATAGTTCTCTCAGATGGCAAAACACAGCATCAATGGAGGCAGATGGTGTCCCAGACTGCATCGTGCAAACACTGCAAGACAAACTAACCCCCCACCTAATTAAGCTTTTCAACCTTAGCCTCTACACAGGCTACATGCCCATACAATGGCACATAGCAACAGTTATTCCTCTCCACCAAGGTGGAAAAACAACTGACCATGGTAACTACCCCCCATTTGCCTGACTAGCCTGGTTTGTAAAGCTATGGAGTGCATCCTCATGACCCTCATTGGCAAAGACATTGGTAACATCCAAACACTTGCCCAACCCAGGTCAGCTTGGTTGAGTGCAGATCATGCTTACTGAACCTATTTGACATCTTACAGACAGTCAACAAGACATTAGATGAGGAGAAAGGTGGTTCACACATACTACTTGGACCTTGCCAAGGCTTTTGACACCATTCCCCACTCAGGTATTATTGATAACCTCACCAGCTTGTACATAAACCCATACATCACAGGATGGGTTGCCAACAGGCTTACACACAGAACCCACATGGTAAGACTAGCAGCCTCCAGGTCCAACACTTAACCAGTCACAACTGGTTCATAGGTTCATAGGTTTATACTAGGCTATCTGCCCTAAGGCATTTATAAGCCTAGCCCAAATTTTTGTGGCTTACGCCACCCCTTATATGAAAAAATACTGTGCCCATTAGTTTGTTGTGCCTCTGTCCAGCAGTGACACAGAGATGATTCCCGGGGTAAACCTACGATCTCCCATCCACAGGTCAAGATTTCTCTTGAACAGAGCCAGCGAGGTGCTCTGCCTCACATGGACCGGGATTTTATTCCACAGCATAGGGAGTCTCTGAGTGATAAATCTATCCCTCCAGCACATCCTATTTATATCTGTGCTAAGGTTTAAGTCACTTGCTCTAGTGGTTTTGGTGGATTTGGATCTTTTGAGGTGGAGCATGTCCATTAATTCCAGGTTGGACATGGCCTTGTATGTCAGGCACATGTCACCTCTGAGCAGACGGTATGCGACTGAATAGAGCTGGAGTTTCTTCAATCTGGCAGCATATGACAGATTTTGGAGTCCCTTTATCCTTTTGGTGAGGAACTTTTGGGGTCTCTCCAATTGCTGCAGATGTCGGGTGAGATAGATCCCGAATGGGGCACTGTACTCGATCATTGGTCTGATAAGTGAAGAGTACATGGGAACAATGACCTCACTAGATCTGGATGTGAATCCCTTCATGATCAGGTGGGCAATGTAGAAGGTCTTTCTAACCACTTTAGCAACGTGAGTGTCAAAAGAAAGGCCACTGTCAACCTGGGTCCCCAGGTCCCTGATAACCTCTTCTGTGCTTAGTGGATTGCCACCTATATGGTAGCTTGGGGTTACCTTGTTTTTCCCGAAGGGTATGACTATACATTTTTTGGCGTTTAACTTCAGGCCATGGCTCTGGCACCAGCTATCTGTTTCCGTGAGTCCCTTCTGAAGGATATCCGTGTCCGATGCACTTTCCACTATGGCGCCCAGTTTACAGTCATCTGCAAACTTTGTCAGCCAAAGTCCTCCCATGTTGGCCTGTACTTCTGAGAAGTAGATGCCGAACAATAGGGGGCCAAGGACCGAGCCCTGTGGGACATCACTTGTGACCGGCTTGGAGTCTGACATAAGACTCAGTCCTGGGACCTCTACTGTTTGGCATATACTTCTCAGAGGTACAGGCAAACACAGGTGGACTACGGCAGACCATGTTTGGCAATGACTGCAAACTGGGAGCCATAATTGACAGTCCAGCTGACACAGACATTCTTCAAAGGGCCTCACAGAGACCGACACAGGGTGTCAAATTCATGGACTCCAGCTAAGTGCCACAAACTGTATGGTCATTCCATTTTGGAAAAACTAAACACCCACATATTAACACATAAGTGGAAGCCATTTGAATACAGATGAGGTAATAGGGTATCTGGGGACTAAGGCAGATAGTGATCTCTCCTTTGACAATCATATCTCCAAAGTAGTTAGGTCATCCTTCTATGCAGGCCATCTGATTACTAAAGGGTCCGCATCTAGACATACTGAGGTTATAGTGCCGCTTTACTCATCACTCATCAGTCCTATCATAGAGTATAATAAACCATTTGGGATGTACCTCAGAAGACACTTCTGACAGCTGGAAGGTCCACGAACATACCTCACCAAGAGGATTACTGGCCTCAAACATATGTCCTATGCAGCCAGACTGAATAAACTCCTGCTTTACTCAGTGACATCTCATTTACTCAGAGATAATCTCTGCTGGCCAATAAAGCCATGTCCAACTCAGGCTTAATAGATTTGCTCCACCTATGGGAATCCATGTCACAGTGAGCCACACGCTGTAGTGAGCTAAACCTTGCCACAACAATAACTAGAAGATGCTGGATGGACAGATTCCTGTCACAGAAACTCCCCATGCTTTGGAACTACATCTCTAATTACATTATACAAAGCCCCTCATTAACACTCTTCAAGAAAAACCTTGAAGAGTAGATGGGGAACAGTAGATACACCCCAGGGATCCCACCATTGTCTCTGCTCCACAGAGGGACAGTTAATTAATCAATGGGGTGGCAAAAGCTGACACATTTTGGCTAAGCTTATGAATGCCCATAGGCAGTTAGCCAAGTACCTACCTATGTAACTATGAATCTATACATACAGTATCATCACATGCTGATAGCTTAATTTACTGTTCAGGTGTTGACTTACCTTGTGCCAATAGCAGTTGTGTGTGCAATAGTTGAGGGCTGCATATGTTGGATGCACACAGTAGACTGCCTATGCATGACACTTTACAGGTAGTCTTGTGTGTGTGCCATCCATTTTTACTGTGTGTGCAGGTGGAGAAAGGTGTCAATTCCTAGGTGCCTACACTGTCAGTGTGTGTGCTATATGTTCCCTCCTTGCCAAGGCATGGGCATACTGGGCATGCCTCCATCTGCCTACTGGGGCTGGCTCAAGGTGTTTGTGGTCTGAGTACCTCTGTGCCTGTGGGACCCTTGGCAATGGTGGTGGGCTGTGAGGTCCTTCACCATTCTGTCCCTGCTGCAGCTGTTTCCACGGGATCATATTGTGTAGCATGGCACATACTATGAAGATGTGGGCACACGTGCCTGTAGAGTACTGCACGGCTTCACCAGATATGTCCAAGCAATGGAACCATGATTTAAGCATCCCAACACACATGCTCTATGATGATTCTGGTTTGTGCATGTACCTCATTATGGTGTTCTTGCATGGGTGTGCATGCATTTCTGATGGGAGTCATCATCCATGGTTCCAGTGCATACCAGCATCCTCCACCAGGTGGCCATATGGGATGTCCCCCCTGGCAAATACCTGATACAGCTGTGAGGCATGCCAGATGTGGGAGTCGTGATAGCTTCCAGGGCTGCCAGCACACATCCATGATAATGACCTGGGCATTGCACATGAGCTGGCATTTGATGAAAGGGTATCCCTTGCGGTTTATGTAGTGCCTACTTTGCTCACCAAGTGGTGACTTGATGTGTATGTGCATGCAGTCTATTGGACCCAGTACCTCTGGGTATTCTGCCACACGGTGGAAGAGACACATATTGCTGGCCAACTCCTCCTGCATTTGGGTGAAGTATATGTGCTCATTGGCATGTGGTAACATGACATCCAGGAACTGGCGAAGTACCCTGGATGTTGATGTCTGTGAGATCCCCATGATATCCACAGTTGGCCTTTTTGAAAGGTACCTGTAGCTAGCATTCCCAGGCTTACACCTACCTTCGTATCCACTGGGATGGGTTCCCCTCTGTTTGTTCTGGCTCTGAGGCATGGCTGGCACAGCTCCACAAGTTGCTGTAGGGTGTCCCTGTCCACCATGTAATGCTCTACTATCTCCAGATCATGTAGCCCCTGGTAGATTACCCTGGGTCTGAACACACTTCTCCTCCTCTGGTGCCTGGGGTGGTTATGAGCATCATCCTCCACACCACCTTCAGTCTCCAACACATTCTGGTGGATCAAAGCTATGGCAGCCCCTGACATGTACATATTAAAAGTTCTCCATCTCTATACACCAATGGTGCAGAGTGCATGGGAATACACAAGTGTGTGTGAGGTGCTTTCACACTTTATACTATTGTGCTATGGATGCTGCTGATGTCATCGAGTGTGTATGAGCAAGTCCAGCTGCAGGGTATCTTAATTATGGGTTTTACAGTGAGTACTGCAAGTGTGGGGCCTTTAGTGTGGAGTTATGCTTGCCTGCCTTGATTAATCTGTTGCCCTTTAATTCACTGTTATACCAGGATCCCCTCCCATTATCAGGCATGCCTCCACCTGCTGTCTTTCTTGTTTTGTACTTTCCCTACCCAGTCATGTGTTGCAAAATGTGTCTTGTAGCTGATATAATGCAAATCTGCTTTGTTCTGCTGTGACACTTTACTGTTTTCTTTGCAGTACATCCCCTCCCCTTTCCTGTTCTGCAGGTAGATGCTTGCAGCCTTGTTAGCTGTTGTCAATGGCCCACTGTAGGTTCCTAGGTGTTAATTAGTCATTTGTACTCCAATTTCCCTGCTGCAGCATTTGTCTGGAATTCTCTTCCCAATAAGCTAACGTCTTTACCATCACTAGTTCTATTCAAAAACAAACTAAAAATACACTATAAATCACATTGGCTCTGTCCATGTACAAACCCTGACTAACTTTCCCATGAGCAATTCTACTTACAAGTAGGCAATTTTTGTCTTATTCAACTAAGTGTGAATTAACCAGAATGTAATGTAATGTAATCAATTGTACCTTCTATTGTAATAATCTTCTCACTCTTAATGCAATGTAATATGTCTTTATGTCTTTTGTAACAATATATCATTGTTTAACCCTGTTGGAGCTTTTCTTTCTGGGACTCCGCTGAAAATGGACATGTATCCAGTCGGACTATCCCGGTCAACACATGTAAAATAAAATAAATAAATAAATAAATTTGCTTATTTTTTTTTACTATATCCTTCCTGTTTCAGCTCCGGTGCATGCCGCACAAACCCGCTTACCAAGTTTAAGCGCGTTCTAATCTCCGTTCGCATGCATACTCGGTTATCTTGTGTGCTGTCAGCTAAGCAAAGTTATAGCCAGTTCAACACACCCCTTTCCTGCAGCTTTGCTTAGCTACAGGAAAACTGGATTAGCAATGCTCCAATCTGCTTACAGCAAAGGTGACACACCCCTCTCTTGATGCAATTTCTATCTCAAGGGCACACCTTGGTGTTATAACACTACGCTGTGAGATGCATCCTTACAGCAGCAGGGAATCTGTGATTCACTATTACTCCTCTCATTTGCATGGCATTGCCTACTATTTCCTAGCTACTGCACAAAACACTGTCACAGCCCCTTAGCAACCCTTGCACCATGGTGTGATGTAGCATGCCTGCCATTGATTATTATGGGGAAATCATGATATGTGTTACATTGCAGTTTTATTCTATATTTTTCTATTTTCTTTGCAATCTGGTTTGCGCACAGCTACCCTGTGCTTAAGCTTCGCAATACTGCGAAAAATAAAATTAAATGTTATTTTTATATTTTATACATTTTTTTATGCCAATGGCTATATATTTAGCCATTGGTATATATTAACAATATAATACATGTGTTTGGCCAGCTGTCATGGCTCCGATTTTATGTTTGCAAAAATGTAAACCATTTTTTACGGTTTACATTACTGCATGCTTACACTATGCCTGCACCACTTCCTGGATCACTAAATGCCTTCATTTGCATGCTACACTGCTGCAAATGGGGTAGTTACCATACAGGGGTCAGGAGCTGTGCGGGAGTAGCGTACGCAGGTAGTGCACGTGTTAACACCTCGTACTTGGATCACTCGACGGCCATATTTGGTGTTGGAATGCCAACGCTGCGCATGCACCTTACGGAAGCTTCATGAATCCTGGGGACTGTGTTATACTTTGATATTTTCAATTGTTTTATTCAGTATGATCAGTGTTGATGGAAATTATGGATTGTATGACCACATATCCATCAACCCAGCCCTTAAGATTCTCACTGATGACCCAAAGAGACATCGATAGATGGTTAACTGTTGTAACTTATGTAAATAAATAAATAAATAAAATATTCAGATTCAGTCCTTATGGAGCATGTACATATTATATATTTTATTTTATTAAGGGTGTACCTTAAAACATAGTTGTTTAACACTATTTAAGGTACAAGAATAAATGTGGTTTTAACATACAATATTTTTATACTATATATACATTTTATACACATTTTATATATATGTTTACATATTTTTATATATTTATTGGTATTTATACACTAAATTAATGTATTAATAAGAAATGAGTATTTCCTGTCACAATTTCTTTGATGATTTTACTTATATTTAATTTTTACAACATTTATACAAGTTGTAAACAAAATTATGAAATGTTAAGATCATGAATTCTTATGAACCTCTACAACTTTGTATTATATTCCAGTGTAAATTATTAAAGGTTCGGTTCAGCATTACCTCAATGTTAATTAGTGTCAGTTAATGGCCAGCCTATTAGAAGTCAAGCTTAATTAAGTGTGTTTTACTTAGATGTATTTAAACTGAAGATTTGTATGTGTAACAGATTCTGATGAAGTCTCCATATGGGAGATGAAAGCGCTTAATCTGTTTTTTTTTTGTCAAATAAATTGGTGTCTTGAAACCTTTTACCTAGTGGTCTGTTGGACTTGGACCTTGAATTTATCAAAAATGAGTTTCCACATTTTATTAAGAGGAAAACCTTTATTGTTACTGGAGAACAGCGCCTACAACTGCATTTTTTCTGTTTGGAAGTTGTGTGCTTTTCGGTTATTAGTGGCTGTAATTGGCGCTTTTCTGGTATCGAGGATTCCTGGTAGTATGGAGAATAGTGGTTTACTCAACGAATTAATCAAATGAATTCAAAGTTACTCACAGGGGAGTAACAACGGGACTGAAGTTTTAAATGAAATTCCCTGTGCGCAGAGCTCACCTAGAGGAACAGGGGAACGCAATCACAATACACCGATAGGTGAGAATGATCCAGGAAACACAGGGAACACTAACAACGAACACTTCCGGTCCAACCATGAGCGTCGTGAGGGAGCGTACGCTTGTAGAGGTAATGGAGGAACCACCAGGCAGAGGGAGAGCATTGAACGAGAATATCCCATTGTGGATCTTTACAAATGGCTTGACAATTCCTTTGGAACATTTAAACCGAGGGAAGAACAGACGCGAACCCACAGTGGTGGATACAAGGACAAATGTAAGACTCTGAAACAGCATTTAACAAAATTTAAAAGTTTAGCATTGGATAACTGGTATTTAAAGAAATGTATAGATAACAAGATAGTACCAAAGGGACTTAGAATTAATAAGTTCCCTAACAATACAGTACTTAATTCTGAATTTTTTAAAACTATTGTGAATATTTTAAATGATTGTGGGCTGGCCATTCTTAGAGCAATGATAAAAAATAACGAATAAGTTATGTTTGAATGTAAAAGCAACATTGATAAATTGAATGAGGAAATTAATGCTGACCTTTTATTTTCTGTTGACGAATACAAGAATATGTATTTTAAAACTATGTATGATGTGGACAATGTGATTTCAAAGAATCATGTTAGGAAGACAAGAAAACTGGATAGGGACTTGAATGAATACAGGGAGGGGAAAGCATACTTTTGTGACAACAGGAATTTTAGAAGGAATTTCCAAAATAAGGAAGGAGGTTACAACAGGGGAACAGAAATGGGATTTGGTGAACACCAAGGCCATTATGGGGGATACAAACAAACATATAACCAGTATGGAGACCAAACCATTAATCATGGTACCCCTTTAGAAGAGCAGGGACTGAGAAGGTCCGAAAGGATAAGGAACTTAGACCAACAACCATCTTCTGCAGTAGCAATGAGGAATTATTATGTACCACCACAGAGGAGGGGGGGGGGGTGCCAGGGAGATTCAATAGATAGTAACATTTGTACTACCACGTCTCAAGAACGTGTTAATGTCAACGAAAATTGTACAAACAATATAGAGAGAAATGTTGGGTCTAATGTAGTTATTTTATCTAAAGACAATTTCTTTATTTATAACTACACAGATGTTGAGGTAAAACAAGAACATTTCAATTTGTTTACAAAAGGTTTCACATTTGTCCCAGTTAAAAAAACTGGGATTGATGAAATCTTATTAGATATCAGGCTATTTACTAGGAAGTTGAATTTATTTCACATGTTCAAAGAAAGGAATACTAAATATAAAAAAAAAACTAATCTCAAGAAAGCCAGTACTTTTAACCCCCCAATACACCAAGACATACTGAATTTTGAAAGATGTGTCATGGGTATAATAAGGGATGGATATAACAAACACTTACCCATAGGACACAATTTGACTAAGAATGAAATTTGTACTCTACAACAATTAAGTGACAATGTTAATTTGCGGATAATGAAACCTGATAAAGGTGGAGGGGTAGTGCTGATGGACACATGGGATTATACTAAGATAATATGTGATATACTGGATAAAGATAGTAGGTATAGCCTAGTATCTAGGAATGAAGTGAATATTTCTTACAGAAAAATAGATATGATTTTAGAAGACAATTTACTACAAGGTCTAATAGACAATGAATTATACAATTTTCTAAGAGTAACAAAACCAGTTATTCCAGCAATATTTGGTATATCTAAGGTGCACAAGGACAAAGAAAGTCCACCTTTAAGACCAATTGTGTCCTCACAAGGTTCAAAAACACAACCACTTGCAATTTTTGTGGACGTCAAACTAAAATAATTTTATAAGAAATTCCCACACATTTTAATAGATTCATGGGATTTCTTATCTAAAATAGGTGGCACCCAGTACAGGGATGGTACTGTTTTTTTGACAATTGATGTGAGAGATTTATTTTCGGTCATTCCACACCAAATTGGGTTGGAATGGTTTGAAAATATGATAGTGGAGATGAAAATTCTTACACCTGATGATTTTAAGCTAGTTATGGAAAATATGGAACTTGTTTTGAAGTATAACTACATTTATTTTCAAGGAGATTTATACCACCAAACAGATGGGGTTGCCATGGGATCTGCCTGTGCCCCCATTTGCAAACATTATAATGTTATTCTGGGAAAAACATTTTGTCTTTAGTTCTACTTTTTACAAACATATTGTAGGCTATTATAGATTATTGGACAATATATTTATTTTGTGGGATGGACCCAAAGATGAAATTAACAAATTTATTACACACATTAATCAGAGTACGGAATTTCTCGAGTTTACTTACGATTCAGACTCAGAAGAAATACGTTATTTGGATGTTAAATTGACAAAAGATAGAATAAATAAAAAAATTCAAATCCAGAATTTTTCGGAAGGAATGTTACTCAAATTCTTTTTTACATTTTAAGAGTGACCATCCCTACCACTCAAAAATGAATATAATAAAAGGACAAATGATTAGAGTAGCTAGAATGACTTCTGACAAAACAGAACTGATGGAAGAAATGGAAATACTACACAATATGTTCAAGGAAAAGGGATATCCTGACCACATGATTGAATCTAACAAAAAAGTTGTAATAGATAGATTGGATACACTATACAACCCCCTACTAACAAATACAGGTGCTATTGGGGTAGAAAATACATTTAGCACCAGAAAAGATGAGGGAGAGAAACTTTCTTTTTTGGTTTTGACACACTTTAATGGTGTCAGATGGATTAAAAAATGCATCAACGATGCATGGGGAATGTTTAGTAAAATGCCTAATAAGACAGATGTTTTCCAATTACCACTTAAATATGCTTTTAGGAAGAACAGAAATTTGAAAAATATATTTGAGAAAAAGAAAAACATTCCAAGTGGAGCAAGTAGTAAATATGGCACTTTTAGATGTGGTAGGTGTGCACAATGTGTTTTTATGGCAGATACTAAAGAATTGGAACTACCAAATATAAATTTGAAATTGATAGGTAGTAAATACTACAGTTGTTACACAAAAGGGGTGGTATATCTGTGTTACTGTAAGAAATGTCTGAAATACTACATAGGGAAAACTGAACGTAATTTAAGGGCACGTATATATGAACACAATAGCGATATTATCAAAATGAATGACAACAATGCCTTATTTAGACATACCCGGACATGTAGAGATGCAGA
This sequence comes from Protopterus annectens, assembly GCF_019279795.1. Lineage (NCBI taxonomy): Eukaryota > Metazoa > Chordata > Ceratodontiformes > Protopteridae > Protopterus > Protopterus annectens. The sequence goes on along the minus strand of NC_056731.1, from coordinate 1,728,062,263 downwards.
TTTTAAATTTTGGATGTTGGAAGAGGTGGTGAAGCAAGAGAGAGGGGGGGATTCAGAAACCAAACTGGAATTTAGGGAGATGGTTTGGCAGTTAAGGTTGGATGCATGTGGAAATTATGGATTGAATGACCACATATCCATCAACCCAGCCCTTAAGATTCTTGCTGATGACCCAAAGAGACATCTATAGATGGTTAACTGTTGTAACTTATGTAAATAAATAAATAAATAAAATATTCAAATTCAGTCCTTATGGAGCATGTACATATTATATATTTTATTTTATTAAGGGTGTACCTTAAAACATAGTTGTTTAACACTATTTAAAGTACAAGAATAAATGTGGTTTTAACATACAATATTTTTATACTATATATACAATTTATACACATTTTATATATATTTTTATATATTTTTATATATTTATTGGTATTTATACACTAAATTAATGTATTAATAAGAAATTAGTATTTCCTGTCACAATTTCTTTGATGATTTTACTTATATTTAATTTTTACAACATTTATACAAGTTGTAAACAAAATTATGAAATGTTAAAATCATGAATTCTTATGAACCTCTACAACTTTGTATTATATTCAAGTGTAAATTATTAAAGGTTCAGTTCAGCATTACCTCAATGTTAATTAGTGTCAATTAATGGCCAGCCTGTTAGAAGTCAAGATTAATTAAATGTGTTTTACTTAGATGTATTTAAACTGAAGATTTGTATGTGTAACAGATTCTGATGAAGTCTCCATATGTGAGATGAAAGCGCTTAATCTGTTTTTTTTTTTGTCAAATAAATTGGTGTCTTGAAACGTTTTACCTAGTGGTCTGTTGGACTTGGACCTTGAATTTATCGAAACTGAGTTTCCACATTTTATTAAGAGGAAAACCTTTATTGTTACTGGAGAACAATGCCTACAACTGCATTTTTTCTGTTTGAACTAAATTTTTGCTGAACTCATACCTTTAGTTAAAGCTGCAGTCTGGTTTATGTTTCCTTATTTCCTTTCCTACTAATACTTTTTATTTATTTCTATTTTTATTGTAATGGAGCTTTTCTCCCTTGGTGTCCACTGGACAGGCTACTTGTTGCCCAGCTAGACTTTCATGTAAAGAAATGCAAATAAATAAATAATGAAGAAAACTGAAACATCTTGTAAGGACTTCTAAAAGTATACAGTGAACCCAGTACATTATACAGAAAGGAATTATTATACTATAGACTCAGGTTTTTTTTTTCTGTACAACTTATATGTATGCGTTACCTTACAGGTAAGGAACAGACAGTGGAATGTTTTTCCTGAGTGGTATCAGAAAGCAAAACATGCTTTTACTAGCAGTACATCACAACAGTGGACAGCTGTCAGTAGGCATGGGACAACAGATATTTTTTTAAAGATTGTCTGCTCATTACCCATGGATATAGACATAAAATAATTAACATACATTTAAATGAAGGGTTCCTGTTGTTGGACACCTTTCACTGTAGAGAGTATTGCATTAGCTCAAGTTTTGGGGTTAGTGTCTGAGTGTGTGTGCGTGCGTGCGTGTGTGTGTATGAGTGCATGTGTGTGTGCGTGTGTGCATATGCGTGCATGCGTGCGTGTGTGTGCCTCTGTGTGTGTGTGTGTGTGTGTGTGTGTGTGTGTGTGTGTGTGTGTGTGTGTGTGTGTGTGTGTATGTACGTGTAGACTTGGTATGAATTGAAACTGTACCTTAGGAGAAAGTGACTAAGTAGGTTCTTTTAACCATAGAAAAGTATTTTATTTATTATGTAGTGCATATAACATAGTGATTAAGCTCAAAAATGGTTAAATAATATCATGTTAAGTACTACTACACAACCTTAGCAATGCTTAGAGGATTGTTAAGCAAATGAGTAACTCTGTTAAGGTTGGATCTGTACTAAAAGCAGATGGCACTGACCAATAAACAGCAACATCAGGTAGAATGGTCTTTGTTATAACTGCCGTTTGTGCTTGCTGCTAAACTACACAGGGCATTTTGAATTACACAGCTTCCCTTACACAGGGAATACACAAGGACATCCACCACTCCCCCTCTGCTTTTGCTGCCAAAGTCAACACAGCACATCTCATTTTTTAATCTAATTTTTGATTAATTTGCAGTGCATGGAAAATATAAATGTCCATGCACTACAAAGAATTATGATAGGATGTTCATCTTAACTACATATTATGTGTGTTCAGCATGAATGCCAAGATGAATCTCTCGAGCTCTCACCCCAATCATAATCCTTTATATTATGTACAGTCTGCACTGTTATCATTGCTTAGTTAAGTACTGTTGTTGAGACATACATCAGCATATGAGAAAGAGTCCATATTTTTCTGTAATATTTAATAATTGTCAATACAGGGGTCTGGTCCCATAATTTAATATATAGTAGTATCAGTGTTCTTATGATGATATCAGATCACTGCAATGATCTGTTCAGTTAGTGATAGACTGGCCATGCCTGGATAAAACCTAAACAGGTTTTAACACAATGCACTGGATATTACTGAAGTTAATAGCAATTATTGAGCTGACCGTGAACCTGACGAGATGTGCATGCTGCTCTTCTATAGGAGAGTGTTCCTGTATGGGAACTAAATGCAGTGAACTTAAACTCGCCAAATCTGGTCTCTCAAGGGTCTGGTATCCTGAAATTTAACATAGCACATGACATACTGCCTGAATGAGATTCAGTTTAGGTGAGAATGTCGCCAACATTGCAGAGAAACAGGCAGCCATTCAGACTGGTAAGAAACTATGCTACAGTTCCACAGTGAAACCCATTAACAAATCTACTGACACTTTTATGTGGTATTGACTAAGATGAGTTGGCAACCAACAGAACAAAAGCTAAAGAGTAAAACAACACTGAAACAGCTTGGTCCAACAGAGCTATTTGACTATCATTTCCAGAGTAGAAGTAAATATTTGCATATTACAGATTAGTAGCCAAGTTGGAGAAGGAGCTTACAGGGAAGCACTTAGCTAGCTACTATTGTGGGCCATTTTAAACCTAGTCAGTTTACTCTTTCAAATGTGAGAATCAAATCTTGCACTTTGTTTTTCTAAGGTAAATGTCTTAAACAATATACCAGCTCCTAACCTATAGTTATGCTGTGGGAAAGATGTCGAACATATTTCTGCTACTTCCACTTTTTCAGAAGAGCAATCCTTAATATATAAAACTGTGGCAACAAAGTTACATTTTATATTTAAAAAACATGCAACGCAAGAAAGAGCATGCTTCCATAAATGTACTCAGAAAAATTGGGGAGTTTGTAGAAGTGTCTGAGGCATTTGTATGAACTGGCAGAACACTGTGAATAAGGTGGCACTGACATTAAGTAAATAAGAGACAGAGTTGTCTTTGGCATTGCAGAGCATAACATTTCACAAAAGTTACAGAAGGGTATACAAATTGCTTGCAGAGATGAAGTAAGCAAAAAGCAGTCTACACACATGAAAATAGTTAAAGATGTGACTGAAAACAGCCATTGCAGAAAGCTTGGGGAAAACTGATTTTAACATATAAGAAAAACTAAAAATAATTAATGCAAGCTGGAAAAGTGTCTTAAATATAGATCAGTGCGTATATTGAACCTAGCCTGCCACTGCAGCTAGATAGCAAATGCATATAAGTTAATGAGCATGTACAACATCAGTGCCATTTTGTACAGTCAGGCAGAGTAAATACAGACATGGAGATGCACATGCAAGCATGTTTGAAGTAATGTGATGCATTTAGCTTAAGTAAATGTTCCAGTTACAATTCCTGATGTGTTTATGTACAATAAATATCTTGAACCCATTACAATGTTTTACCATCTCTTTGAATACACAAGACAAGAGACATGGTGTTAGAATGGGATCCGAAGTTAAAGCTGCCTATGAACCATGAGGCATGCAGTTAGAAGTGGAGAAGTATACAGGAGTGAACTTGCAAACAGGTCAGCTGTTATTCAAAGGTACTTAAACACATTTAAATGATTTTTCAGTCACCAAATGTGTGTCGAAACATTGAAAATGTTCGAAATAATTACTGAAATAAACAAAATGCCTTAAATACTGATATTATGATAAAAGTATTCAAAATAATTACAGAAATGTTTGAAATTATTTCTGAACTGTTTAAAATGAACAAAAAAGTTAAAACAATCACATTTATTTGCAATGTACTACTTTTTCACATTAAACTAAAGCTATTTAAGGTAGCTGAAGAGTCTAGAGTATTCGCAGTGTTTCCAGTGTTAAAACGAGGCAATTTGAGAGAGATTGTTGTGTTTTCGGACATAATTACAAGTACCTGGTCTATGCTTATATTTAAACATTTTTTTTTTTATGACAGAAGGATTTCACAGACCAGGACCACTGGTGTTTGATAATAATACTGCTGAGAATTGAAGAGTGTTTGAGCAAGAATATGTTACTTTCATACAGGCTGCATTTTCTGATAAAGATGCATGTACAAGAGCATTTATACTCCTCAATTTAGCTGACTCAGAAGCCATTGAGAGGGAACATTCATTTGTGTATTCACCTGCCGTATATGCAGAAGAAGGGGAACTGCCATATTGTGATACAGGCTGAAATGTGGGAAGATGCTGAGTGCTTGAAACATAAATTTAGAGAAATGTATAACCATCAAACGAATATTATGATAAAAAGGCATGTATTTTAAATAAGAAATCAAGTCTGGTGAAACTATAGCAGAATATATTACTGACTTGACAAATAAAGCTAAGACGCACAGATTTTGTGATTTATGAGATGAGTTGATAAAAGACAGGCTTGTGAGTGGTGTTAGTAATGATGCAGTGAGAAAGATTTTGCTTTGTGATAGTGATTTAAATTAAACAAAGCCTTAGAGTTTTTTCAAGTAAGTCAGTTTAAAGAAAAGCACACAAATATGCTTGCAAATGAGAAAAGCATACATGCAGTATCTACTAGTGTGAATGTTGATAATGTACAACCTAAACCTAAGATGAAAAAGAAGTATAAACTGAAGGGTGTGGCAACATCCAACCTTAACTATAAACCAAATGGGGATGCAGCAACCAACCTCATTGTTAATTGTAATAATTGTGGAGGCAGTCATGAACCTAAAAGAGAGAGAATGGCTTAGGTTTTGGTCAGCAGTGTCACAAATATAAAAAATGGAAATATTGCTAAAGGGTATGCAAGTCTAAAGTGATGCATACCTTTATTAAAAGAGATTATCCAAAGAAACATGTAGATTAGACAAAGAGCTGCAAGCAAACTTTTTTATGTTGATGGTATCTCTGTGATTGATGAAACAGTTAATACAGTAAACAATCATTTATCAGCGAAGAGTGAAATATTTTGTACTGTACGGATTAATGGCAATCCTGTAGAGCTTAAAGTAGACATTGGATCCAAGTACAATGTTTTATCAGCAAAAATATTTACTGAAGTACAAGCTGGTGAGAAAGTTGATTCAGCAAAGTATGCAAAACTAGTTGCTTATGGTGGTGAAGAGATTCAAACTGATGGTGCAGTAATTCTTTCATGCCATTCTGCTGGAAACTGCTATGACTTGCAGTGTTAAGTAGTCAAAAGAGACATGCAGTCACTGTTAGGCCTGAAAGACATTTTAAGAATGGGACTGATTTCATTTAAAGGTCCACCATATAAGTTTGAGGTCCGCCATATAAGTGCAAGCAATGATAGTTTTACACAGAATTTTATTTGTGAATATGCTAATATTTTCAAAGACAAGCTTGGCAAACTTCTAGTCACATATTCCATGAAGTTAAACCATGAAGTAAGCCCAGTTGTCAGACCAGCAAGGAAGGTTCCAGTAGCAATGCAGAGCAAAGTAAAAGCAAAACTAGACAAAATCTTGAATTTATGTGTCCTTACTCCAGTAAAAGAACCAGCTGAATGGGTATCCTCCATGGTTGTAGCTCATAAGAAAAGCTCAGATAATCTTCAAATATGTATCGATCTGAGAGACTTAAACATCTTCATCACCCAATGCACACAGTAGTAGAAATAGCCACTCTCATGCCAAATGCCACTATTTTTTTAGTCTTGGATGCAAAAAATTCCTTTTGGCAAATTTCGTTGGATCACAAGTCTTCATTGTTAACCACTTTCAGTACATCATTTGGTAGACAGAGTTTCTAATGCCATTTGGAATAAATTCTGCCAGTGAAGTATTTTAACATGCAATGGAGAATTTTTTTTCTGGTTATCCATGTGCTATCATAGTAGATGACATTATTGTAGGGGAAAATGGTGAAGACAAACATGATAGAAATCTCAGAAAAGTTGTAGACCATGCACATGAAGTCAATCTTAAACTGAATCCTCAGAAATGGAAATTCCAACTGAAGAAGTTACTTATGTGGGTCATTTGTTTACCAGTTCTAGCTTACAATCAGATCAGCTTCTTGAAATTCCAGTTCCAGAAAATGTCACATCTTTACAACTTTTTTTTGGTATGGTCAACTATTTAGGAAATCTCATCCCAGACTTGAGTGGGCATTCAGCACCCTTACATGAGCTGGCATGCAAAAATGTAAACTGGTCCTGGCTGGAACAACATGAAACAACATTTGATATTCTGAAGAAAAAAATTGCCAGTCCACCCACACTGAGATACTGTGAAGTTCACAAACCTGTAACTCTTTCAAGTGATGCTTCAAAGTATGGTCTTGGCAGAAGCATGTCTTAAAGAAGTTTTACCAGTAGCCAATGCATCCAGAACTTTGACTCAAACAGAGATGCAGTATGCACAAATAGCGAAAGAGCTTTTGGCAGTAGTGTTCACATGTTTGAAGTTCAATGATTATATTTATGGAAGACCTATCCAAATAGAGACTGATCACCAACCTCTAGTAACAATTTTGAAAAAGCCATTTCATACAGCCCCAGCATGCTTGCAATGCATGATGTTAAAATTGCAAAAGTTCAAATCTGATATGGTCTATACAAAGGGCAAATATCTATACCTTGCTGATGCTTTGTCACAATCTCCCAGACAAACAACAAAACAGCATGAAAACAAGAAAGCAGAAGTCAGATTTTTTTTTGTCATCACGCCTTGATGAACTCAGAAATCACACAGCTTCAGACTCAGGTCTCCAGAAGCTAAAAAATGTTATCAGTCAAGGATGGCCAGCATGACAAACCAGTCTATCACTAGACATGCAGAAGTATTTTACTTACTGAGACAAACTCATCATGATGGAAGATAGAATCATCATGAAAGGTCCTAAAGTGATAATTCCTAAGACATTACAACAGCAATAAATCAAAATTTGACACTGTGGTCAACAGGGTAATAATGTAACCAAACAAAGGGCAAGAGGCATAGTATTTTGGACATTTATGTCAAAAGATATAGAAAAAGAAACTCTAGCATGTTCAATTTGTAATAGTACTAAATCACACTAACTAACAAAAAAAAACACTTCAGATAAACCAGATTCCTGAATTACCATGGTTTACGGTTGCTACTGATATTTTTGAATGGAATGGTCAGTATTACTTAGTGTTAGTAGACTGTTATGAAAATTGGTTTGAAATCGACCTTCTTCCTAACTTAATGTCCAGCACTGCCATTACAAAATTGAAGAGAAATGGTAGTCTGCACAAAGTCATATCTGACAAAGGTGCACAGTTTACAAGTCAGCTGTTCAAGAAATGTTCTGAGTCTTGGGACTTTGTCCATTTACTAGTAGTCATGAGGATCCAGAGTCCAATGGATTAGCTGAGCTTGCAGTTCAAAGTGCAAAATGTTTGCTGGAGAAGCCCAAGAGAGATGGTACCGAAGTTTTCCTTAACTTACTCAATCTCAGAAACATTCCTCGAAATAATTTGCTCGGTTCACCTGCTGAAAGATTAATGTCCAGACAGACTAGAACAACTTTACTGATCAGTAAACAATTGTTGATACCAAATTTAAAGAACACCAGAATGGCCAAGGCTCAACTTTTGAAAAAAAAAAAAATGTCAGTTACAAAAGTTGCACTATGACAAGTCCAGCAAACCTTTTAGACCATTAAGACAAGGTGAGATGGTGAGAATGCAAACATCTAAAGGAAATGACTGAGTGAGTATTGTCAAAAATCTTTGCGAGGAGCCAAAATCTTACATTGAACAATCTGAAAGAATTGATTTCAGGAGGAATCAAAGACATATCCTTCCAGTGTCTGAAGCAGTGATGCAGCAGATTGCCTGTGCCGATGACTCTATCTCTCAGAGCTACTCTACACTTGTTCAAATTGCAGGGGACAGCGTACTTTCTTCAAATAATCCTGATGTATCAGCTGAAGTTCTGATGGAGAAAGAATCACCAGAAACTGTCCCTGTTACTAAATCCAGTCAAAGTTTTTATGTGGCCAGATCAGGTAGACTTTCCAGAACCTATCCAAAATACACAGCGATTTGGACTTGAGTTTTGATTTATTCTTAAATGTTGTGATATCTAGCATGTAAAATGTTTTGTTCTCCTATTGCATGTTGAACAAATTAAAGAGGGAGGATGTAGATCAGTTTGTATCTTGAACCTTGTCTACCACTGTAGCTAGATAGCACGTGCATATAAATTACTGAGCATGTGCAAGATCTGTGCCATTTTGTACAGTCAGTCAGAGTGAATGCAGACATGAATGGAGATGCACATGCAAGTGCGTTTGAAGTAATGTGAGTCAGTTAACTTGAATACATGTTCCAGTTACAGTTTCTAATCTGTTTATGTACAATAAATATCTTGAACCCATTGCAACTCTTTTGCATCTCTTTGAATACACGTGACAAGCAACACCGAGCATAGCCATACACAGTCAGAGGTATGTATGTAATGAAGCAAGAAATGACAGAAATGTAACAAAATGAAATATGATGATGTTGTGTTTAAGGCTAAGGTATTTTTTGTCATGTATTTTCTCTATCATTTATGTATAATCGTGGTGCTTTTGTCCCTGAAAAAGAGCAATACCTCAGTCAGACTATCCCAGTCAATAAATGTCAAACAAATAAATAAGTAGCACTTAGGTTAAAATGAAATAAAATGCAAAGGAAATTTTATTTTTTAGGCTCTGTGAATAAACAATCAAACCCAGATGAAGAATGAGATGTCAGATTTCCAATTCATGGTGCTCCAGTAAGGTTTAAGATATACACTGGGGCAGATATAATGACAATGCCGCATGGTGTTTACAGAAGCATATTAAAATGCCTACAATTTGTTAAAACAGTAGCACAAGCTTGTAGCCCAGGACAGAGGCTAAGTTGTCGGGGAACGTTCCTGGCCATGATTGACTGGAAAGGACGCAAAAATGTGTTTTGGACCTATGAGCTGTATGAGTCTTTATGTAAAAAAATCCTCCTGAGTAGAGACACTATATGCAATCTGTGCTTAATTGCCGGGATCATTGATAAAAGTGATGATGTATTTGGTGATAGTGGACTCCTTAAATGTGGGCCATGTGTGTTATACTGATGGAATGAGGAGGCTATAAAATTATGTAAGGTGACATACATCAGCTTACCACAGTGTGCAGCAGTTTTTAGTTATCATTCTGGGACTTTTTACATGTTTTACTGAGTACTAAATCTACTCCAGTGGGCACTGTAATGAATCCAACTAGTAGAATTTTCAAGCATTTCACAGTCGCAGTCTGCTGAAATGCCTTGTACTGAAGTTCCAGTATATGTGACTGCATGACATTTTTTGGGGATGGGGTAATACATGCCCAGAATTTGGGCAGTATTCATAGTTTTGCCTTAAGCTGGTGTACAGTGGTGTTCTGCAAATAGCAGTGCTACATGTATACAAATGTAGTCAGCATATGCGATCCATGCCGACTATAGAAACATGGAAGCACTTTGGTAAATGTGCCTGGTCATGGCAAAAAGTGTAACGTGCTAAAGGCATATGCATCAGGGAGAGAGTTACTGTGAGGATAAGGTACCTTAGACATTGGTGTAGTACTTTGAATCACAGAGGTAAATGTATAAGGGCCTCATTTTCATACAACACATGCAAATGACCCAGACCTTATACCAATAACACTATAGATATGTAGATTTACGCAGAGTAATGGATATTATAATGAAACAGGTAAAAATAATTATTTTTTGTGGCATTTCAGTGCTTGTGCGTAAATAGAAAAATCACTAAAGGGATCATTAGGGGACTAATTAATTTTGGCATCATTTGAATGCTTGTACATATATGGACAAACTACTGAAGGGATCGCCAAGGAAATAATTAACTTTGGTTTCATCGAAGTACTTGTGCATCATGCATGGTTTATAGATAGCAACATAGCTATAAGATGAACAGCAATGCTTTTTACAAGGAATGGGTGTACTACATGAGAATTCGACTATAAATCGCAAGAACACTTCATTAGCATATTCCACTTTACATGATTTCTAATTTACATCTCATTATACTTAAACTTGCTTACACTAAACCATGGGCAGCAAGTGTTAATGTAAATCGCCCTTGAATTGCAACTTAGCTATGCTCAATCATGGATTTCAAGGATACTCCTAACACTTTCGCTTAACAACTGTGAATACCACCCTATAGCTGCTTCACAGTGGCATAGGTTCATAGGTTCATAGTTGTGTACTACGCTAGTGAAGCCTAGCTTATAGGATTACCCTGGCATCGTGCCACCCAACCTTAGTTTCCAGTGCCTCTGTCAAGTAAAGCCACTGGAGTGAACCCTGGGGTGAATTTTCTATTTCCCATCCACTCATCAAGATTTCTCTTGAAGAGGGCCAGTGAGGTGCTCTGCTTGACATGTATGAGAAGTCTGTTCCATAGCACAGGCAGTCTCTGGGTTATGAACCTGTCCCTCCAGCATATTCTGTTGATTGTGGTAATGAGGTTGAGGTCTCTGGAGCATGTGGTGTGGAGGGATTGGGATTTCTTTAAATGTAGCATTTCTAACAGAGTTGGCTTTGTAAGTCAAGCAGAGATCACCTCTAAGTAGGCGATATGAGACAGACAATAGTTGGAGTTTTTTTAATCTGTCCATATAGGATAAATGTTTAAGGCCTAGGATCCTCTTTGTCAGGTACTTCTGTGGCCTCTCCAGTTGTTGCAGGTGTTTAGTGAGGTACATGCCAAATGGGGCATTCTACTCAATGACTGGCCTAATGAGGGAAGAGCAGAGGAAGACAATGACCTCTTTCTTCCTGGATGCAAAACCCTTAGTAATGAGATGTGGCACTTACAAGGACTTTCTGATCACAGTGGCAATGTGGTGGTCAAAAGAGAGGTTGCTGTCAACCTGTGTTGCCAGATCTCTTATAATGTCTACTGTGTTCAGTGGACTACTATTGATGTGGTTATTCATAGGAACTAGGTTTTTCTGAAAGGGGATGACAACACATTTTTTGGCATTGAGTTTAAGGCCATGGTTCTGACACCAGTCGTTGGTCTCACTGAGGCCTTTCTGAAAGATGTCAACATCACTTGGGGAGCTAATAATAGCTGCCAACTTACAATCGTCTGCATACTTTGTCAACCAGAGTTCCTTCATGTTGCCCTGGACTTCAAAGAAGTAGATACCAAACAGAAGAGGACCCAGGACCGAACACTGTGATACTCCACTTGTGACTGGTCAGCAGTCTGACTTGGAGTCAGCTACTTTCCCACTGTGGGTTCTACCTGTAAGCCAGTTTGCAACCCACCCAGTGACATATGGGTTGATGCCTAGCTTAGTGAGTTTTTCTATGATTCCTGAGTGGAGAATGGTATCAAAGGCCTTGGCCAGATCAAGGTAGGCTGATTGAACCACCTTGCCTTCATCAACAGCTCTGATGATTGACTCAGAGAATTTGACCAAGTTGAGCAGGCATGATCTACCAATTTTCAAAACCAAACTGTGTGGGATCCAGAGTTTGGAGATTCCCTATATCCTTGTTTATTAGGTCCATGATGATGTGTTCCATAGCTTTGAATATCAGACTCATCAGGCTAATGGGGTGATAGTTCCCAGGGTCTGTAATCGCTCCTCCTTTGCGAAGAGGGATGACTGTAGTAGTGCACCATTCAGTAGGGACAAAGCCTGAGGTGAAACTATGATTGAACAGGGCACACAGGTGAGGTGCCAGTTCACTGTGTAGTTCATGTAGAATATAGCCAGGGATATTTTCAGGTCCCATAGAAGCTGTATTCTTGGCCTTGGACAGTGCTGTTTTAACCTGTGCAACAGTAATACAGGGTGCCCGGCAATCTGCTGTATTATGTGTGCTGTAATTCCAGTATAGACTGCATTTCTGTGAATTTGTGCAGAGTTGATAGATCTAAATTCTCCTGGCTGTGTGCAGAGTTGGAATCTATTCCCATCTGATATTCCAAACTGATAAATACACTTTTTGCAACTCAGTTTTGCATTGTGATGTTCATAGGTTCATAGGTTCATAGGTAGGTACTAGGCTATCGGCCGTGGGGCCTATATAAGCCAAGCCAAAAAGGTTCCCTGGCTTTCACCACCCAAGAAAACTATTTTCCTGTGCCCCTGTCAAGCAGGGCCACAGAAGTGATCCCTGGGGTGAATTTTCTATTTTCCATCCAGTCGTCAAGATTTTTCTTAAAGAGGGCCAATGAGGAGCTTTGTTTGACATGAATGGGTAGTTTGTTCCAGAGTACGGGAAGTCTCTGGGATAGGAATCTATCCCTCCAGCATATTCTGTTTATTGTGGTGACAAGGTTTAGGTCCCTGGAAAATGTGATTCGGAGCGATTGGAATTTCTTTAAGTGTAGCATGTCCAACAGCTCTGGGTTTGATATAACTTTGTATGATAGGCAGAGATCACCTTTGAGTATGCAATATGCGATGGAGTAGAGCTGGAGTTTTTCGAGATGGTCTGTGTATGGCATCTGTTTAAGGCCAGTAATCCTCTTAGTGAGATATTTCTGTGGCCTATTCAAAATTGTTGTAGGTGTCTTGTGAGATTCATGCCAAACGGGGCATTGTACTCTTTAATGGGTTTGATGAGGGATGAGTAGAGAGGAATAATGACCTTATTTTTTCTAGAGGACAACCCTTTTGTGATGAGGTGTGCCACATAGAAGGATTTCCTGACTACTGTGGCAATGTGGTTATCAAAGGAGAGACAACTGTCCACCCATGTCCTGTGGTCTCTTATCACACTTTCAGTGTTTAGTGAGCTACTGCCTATGTGGTAGTTCATGGGTACCGAGCTTTTCCCAAAGGGGATGACAATGCACTTCTTGACATTGAGCTTGAGGCCATCACTTTGACATAAAGCATCTGTCTCTGTGAGGCCCTTTTGTAGAATGTCTACATCATTAGGTGATTATATTATGGCTCCCAGTTTGCAGTCATCTGCGAACTTTGTTAGCCAAAGACCTTCTGTGTTGGCCTGCACTTCAGAGAAGTAGATGCCGAACAGGAGAGGACCCAGGACTGAACCCTGTGGTACTCCACTTGTCACTAGTCTGACGTCAGACTTGGAGTCTGCTACTTCTACTGTGTGGGTTTTGTCAGTGAGCCAGTTGACCACCCATCTTGTGACATAGGGATTTATGCCCAGTTTGGTGAGTTTATCTATAATTCCAGCATGGGGGCTGGTATTGAAAGCCTTGGCGAGGTCAAGATAGGCTGTGTGCACTACCTTCCCCTCGTCTATGGCTCTAGTGACTGCTTCAAAGAAGTCAATCAGGTTTAGTAGACATGATCTACCTTTTACAAACCCAAACTGAGTGGGATCCAGGGTTTGGAGGTTATCTTTGTCTTTGTTTATAAGCTCCAAAATGATATGTTCCATGACCTTGCAGACCAGGCTCATCAGGCTAATGGGGTGGTAGTTTCTGGGGTCTGTAGTGGCACTCCTTTCTGGAGTGGGATAACTGTCGCTGTGCACCATTCAGTAGGCATGTAGCCTGAGGTGAGGCTATGATCAAACATGGTACTTAGGTGGAGTGCCAGTTTGTTCTGTAGTTCATGCAGTAAGCAGCCTGGGATGTTGTCTGGTCCCATGGATGCTGTGTTCTTGGCTTTGAAGAGTGCACTCTTTGCTTGTTCATCCATGATTACAGGGGCTTTGCATTCTTCCAATATTAAGATGGGCCCTTCGGAGGGTGAGAGGGGGGTAAAGTTAGCACTGAACCTATCTGCCAGGATGTTGGCAGTATCAGTTGATTCTGTATATTTAGTGCCATTGTGCTGTAGCTCAGAGCAGATCTGAGTGTTGCCATTGAGATTCTTGACATAGCTGTAGAATGTTTTGTGGTTGTCTTTGGAATCAGTGGTGATTTTATTTTTATAACTGGCTTTGGAGGATTTTATGAGGAATCTCAGCTTCTTGTTGAGGCTGACTAGGGAGTTCCTCCAATCTTGGGATTTTACTATTTTTTGAAACAGCTTCTTCCTTCTGTTGTAGAGTTTGTTTATGGCAGGGGACCACCAGATTGGCTTTCTTTTTTTGGAGGATAGCATCTTGGTTCTGTTGGGGATGGTACAATCCATCCACTCGTGTATGTGCTTATACAGTGCATCTGTGTAAGATTCGGCAGTCGTACCTCTATTTTACGTCTGCATGAGTGTCATGAAGTTTGCCACTTCTGTCTTAAGAAGCATGAAGTTGGCTTTGGAGTAGTTTCTGATGGTGGTTTCCTTAATCAGGGGTGGGATATGGATGTCTCGGGTGATTAGCTTGTGGCTGAATCTGACCAGTGAGGCATTGACCTCTGGTGTGGAACACTGGTTACCCATACTGGTAATGACTAGGTCCAAAATATTGCTGCCCCTGGTGGAGGTGTGGATAAGCTGATCCAAGACGTTTGAATTTATGAATTCCGGAAAACGTTGAGTGAATGAGTTGGTACATGAGTAGTTTTCCCAGTTGATGGTGGGATAGTTGAAATCGCCCATAATTAAGGCATTGGTTTGTACCTTAATATTTTCCAGTATCTTAAGAAATGAAGAGTGGGAATCCTGGGGCATGGTGGGGGATCTGTAACAAGCTACAACCTGGATTGCAGTCTTGCCCAGTATTAGTTGCACTTAGATAATTTCAGATGCATTATGTTGAGTAACTAGTTTGAAGGTGTGGATATCCTTAATGAATATGGACATGCCTCCGCCTTCCTGTCCAGGTTAGGTGGCCGAAAGGTGTGGTATGAGTTATAACCTGGTAATGCAGGGGTGCTCTCTGGAGCCTTGAACCAGGTCTCTGTCACTGCACAGATGTCAATGTTTTCCATTTTAAGGAGTGCATCGAGTGAGTGCCTTTTGAGGTTTAGACTTCTAGCATGGAGTAGCATTACCTTCAGAGTTTGCTTGCTTGTACCTGTTATGGTGGTGAATTTAGCATTTGAACCTTGTCTAAAACAGGCACTATAGGGGTGGCAAGAGCCTTAGCCAGTATCTGGAATCCCAGGGGCAACAGGGTAGGCCATCTCTGGCAAAGCATCGTGGTCTGTTGACCACGTTGTCCCAGGCAGACATATAATGGATTCCCTTAGAATGACACCAGAAGATTAGCCAATTGTTGAAGTCAATCATTTTGTCCTTGTACTGTGGTATCATTCTGGGTGATGGCAGGATGCTACTCAGGGCTAGGATCATACCTGCCTGGGCTACAAGATCCGAGATCGCCTCCATGTCTCTTTTCATATAGTCCAGGAAGGTACATCTCAGGTCATTCAGACCAACATGGACAATTACAGAGTCATATTTGTACTCGTGGAGTGACCTGAGTGCATGCGTTATGTGGTGGATCCTGGCACCCGACAGGCAGCTGACAGTAACTTTCTCCTTGTTTAGCCTGGTGAGTGGGACATCAGTGTGCCTGACTATAGAGTCAGCTATGACTAGTGTGTTGGGTACGTTGTTTTGCCTTATGGCCTGAGATTGAGTGGCACACTGATTTTGTGGGCTATGTGTCATTTGGGTAGTGTTGGGGGTGGTGGTTGTCTGTGTTTCAGCTTGGGAGGTCTCTGTTGCTTGGGAATATTTTTATTGAGAGCCTCCGTGAATGTGGGTGTGTGCTTTGTGTTTCTATATGTGGGTTTTGGTAGTGTGAGTTTTGAAGGACTATGTGTTGAGTGTGGTGTCGTGCAAGTGTTAATCTTCTCCTCTTGACTGTCTAGTCCAGTCTTAGCTGGAGAGATCTTGGCTTCCAGTTTGGCTATATAAGTGCATCTCTCACAGGTGGCAGTGTTGGCTGGTAGGAGGAGAGGGGTGTCAGTGTACATGAGGCAATTGCTACATTGCCCCAAGATGCCCAGATTTATCAGGTGGACAGGAGAAAACACAGAGAGCAAACCCATGGACATGCCTGGATAGGTGCTTATTAATTTAAGTACTAGGAACTGTTTTCCTCTTGACAAGTGAGGAATGTCGAGTGCTGTAGTAATTTGTAATTTATTTAGTGGTCACAATGAGTTCTGAACAAGTGCTGAGCACAAGGAAACAGTTTTGGGTGCTGAAACTAAAAAAATGGCTAGTTATAGCTAAAACTAGATAGTTTTAGCACCAATAACAAGAAGAGAAGCAGGCCAAGGCCTGTTTGGTGATCCACAGTCTTGTCCCAGATGATGCAAGGGTCTGCAAGCTTGCAGGCTGTTTCTGGTAGATCCTTGAATATCAGCCAGACCAATCAGGTATGTTAAGCGCTGACACTCACTCTCCAACCAGAAAGAGTCAGGAATCAATGCACTCTGCTCCTACTCTCACCAGGATCAGAATATAAGCACAGATTCTACGTTGTCACCTATAAAGCAGTTATTAAGCTTTCTGGTGATCAGCAGTCGCCAGGAAATAATGTAACTGCACTCCTTCTCTCACCAGGAGAAAATAGAAGCACTAATACCAAGATGACTACTGAGAGGCAGAATGTGGGCTCTACAATAACTGTTGGCCTTGCAATAGATGCTTAAAGGTAAAATGAAAAAAAAAATGGTTTATCTTAAACACTACAGTGTGCACTAGAGGAGTTAGAGGTGAAAGTAGGTAACTTAAGTTTTATGTGTCTAAAAGTTAAGTTTTAGTGGAGAGTCACTATTTTTAAAACAGCAAGATGGATTGAACGGGGGTGATCATTTTTGTATTCTGGTAGTACGGAATACAGTAGGATGGCCAATAGATTTAAATAGTTGAAGGGAAGTGATTTCTCAAAATGAAAATTTTGTGCTTACTCACACCAGCCACTAAAAGCAGAGAGGACATGAGTTATATGATCAAATTAGCATAAGAGGCAGGCAACTAGAAAGACATTGACCGGGTTGGAGGGTGGGAACATTTCTATCTGACTCACAAGAGACAGAGCTGTGGTCTCATTTCAACTTTTAGTATCCAGTTAAAAGCAGAATATAAGTAAACAGTGTAAAGAAAACAAATAGTATACAAAATAGAAAAAGGCAATAAAGTATACAAAACACAACAAATAAAAAACAAACTAACTGTTCCCTCACAGCAAACTGTACCAGAATCTGGGTGAGCCGTTCCGGTAAAGCTCTGAAATATTTTATTTTACCCCTTAAATAGACAGTTTAGTTCCTAGCTCCACCCCCTCAGTTCACAGATGATTAACCTTAGATGACCTGTTGTAACATATGTGTGACTCCTTAATTGACCTTTTCTAATTTCTGTCTGACTCACAAGAGACAGAGATGTGGTCTCTTTTCAAGTTATAGTATGCAGTTTAAAGCAGAATACAAGTAAACACAGTGTAAAGAAAACAAATCGCAGTATACAAAATAGAAAAAGGCAATAAAGTAATACAAAACACAACAAATAAAAAACAAACTAACCTTTCCCTCACAGGAAGCTGTAGCAGAATCTGGGTGAGGCTTTCCAGTAAAATATTTATATATTTGCTTTATTATTTATATATTTGCCGCATTGTTTCTGTCCTTTGTTGTCTGCACTGTGGTTTTTTCTCAGGGTAGCTCAAAAGCCAGTTTCAGGTGGGGGGTTGTTGAGCCAGCCCACATCCTAGCGGTTTTAATATTTGAAGTAACAACATACAAATTTTGAAAATTTTTTGCTCAAGAATTTTGTACATAGTTAAAATAATGGATAGATAATTCATTTAAAGGTTAAAAGAATAGTTGCTTTTACATCTGTGTGCATTTTCTGAATTGAAAAAGAAGCATGAAATTGTTATGTATTGCATTATTGACTGACTGTAACATTAGAATGACTTCAGTTTGTTCATTGTTATGACATCAGAATGAAAGATAATACCAACTTCTTAGCAAACATATTTTCTGTCATTTTATATGATGTGAAAATATCATTTTTAAAAAATATAAACTGACATGCATACATTTCTCAAAGCCCTGCTAATCAGCTATTAGCTATTAGCTGACATACCTAGACACATATATATATATATATATATATATATATATATATATATATATATATATATATATTTATATATAAACATTTACACACACACACACACACACACACACACATATATATATATATATATATATATATATATATATATATATATATATATATATATATATATCGACAGATATGCATGCATATCTGTACTGACATGCATACATTTCTAAAAGCCCTAGTTAACAGCTATTATCTGACATTTCTAGACATGCATATATATATATATATATATATATATATATATGGATAGATAGACAGATATTAGATATAGATAAATAAACAATCAATCTGACAGATATAAAAACAAACAAAGATTACAGGAGGGCAGGAACCATATCATTATTTCATTGTTTTTCTGGAATGTTGACTGTTTCCCATTGACTATGACTCATTCAACTTTTTAGATTTATGCTATGAGCATTTACTTTCTATTATCCATCAGTGGAAGACTAAAGCTTATATATATATATATATATATATATATATATATATATATATATATATATATATACATATATATATATATATATATATATATAAACTGATCCACCACATACAGCACGATAAAGCTGCAGAAGGAACATGCACAGATAATTGCATATACATGTTGTAAGGTTATTTTCTCTGTATTAAATATGTTTCTAGTGTAAAAGACAGAAGGTATACAAAATCCTTTCTAATAAAGCAAGCAGATACTAACTTTAGCAATGGTGTTAATTTAAATGTGGTTTTGGTTCAAAGGAAAACATTTACAAATGGTTTGCATTTAATAATATACAAGACATGTCAAGTCAGTGTAAACAAGCCATATTGAGGTTGTTTTTCTTCATTAAGATCAAAGTCCCCAGCAGAATCGTAATTGAGTTTTCAGATTTTTTTAACTTTTCTTTGCCAATAGTTTATGCCATGGGGCTTACATTTATCAGTGTCTAGCTAAATGTATGAAGTATTTGCTAATATAAACAAGAATGTAGCATTCCACAAGTTTTTTAAACCACAGAAAGTTTATTTTCCTGTGCTTACATAACTTCCATAAGTTAGTTATTCATATTGGGTATGACCATAGGCTCAAAAGTAAGCATGGTTTTGCTGACTAGTTCTTGTTATATAACCAGCATCTGAGTAAGTAAAACCTATTTTAGATCAATGCCTTCCAAGGGAATCTAAACTGTAGGCTAGCATGGTATTTCCAATTAAAATAACATCAATATGTTTATATATAAATTTGTGATTTCTTATTGATTGAAATTATTGATATGTAAATTAATTTTTTGTTTTGCTATAAAAGCCCAGATATAAAATACACTAATAAATACCTTACAGCAGCAATGAGCTTATTATGGCATGCGATGCATAGTATTTCAGGGTATTAATGTACATTTCCTGTTTGTTCCAAACTGCCACATTATTGCCAAGAGGTCTGTGCCTGCATTAGAACAACAGACATTCAGGGGACAAATGGGTCAGCAGGATGACCATAGGACAGGCTAGACAAACAAGGCAAGTATGGGGGAAGAGCAAACTGAGGGTTGCAAAATAGGTAATATTTTTTTTATAATCAAATAATTTAGAACCCACTATAAATGCATAAAATTAAAATGGTGCAGCAGTTAAGTGATTTTAGTACAGATGCAGAACAAGAAAAAATGTAGCTGTGACAATGCTCCTAATTATTTTCCTTTAATTGACAGATATATATCACTAGCTGCCTTGCTAAATGGATTTAAAAGTGAACTGCAGATGCTGTTAGATTATAGTGATTCTATAGTCTTTAGCCATTAAAATACTGAAATGTAAGATACAGAATCAAGGGAGAAACTTGTAATGTGAAAACTGAAATAATTGTTCCTCAGATTTCACAAGTAATGAATGTGCAACCGATGAAGGCTAGCACATTGTGAGGATTGATTGTTACAGATAAAAGTGGAGATCAGTACTCCAAATATTTAGTCCATTGGTACTATACACCATTCCACACATCACTGATGTTGTTTTTATTATTACTCTATCAATGACCATCATTCCAGTATTCCTAAATAGAACAATCAACTTCCACATCCTTGCTACAGAAGAAATGATAAAGTGATAAAGTGATGTATTTTGTAGGAATGGATCCATTAGGTTATGACATTGCATCTTTTTGAACTAAAGGAATATTTCCATCAGATTCGGGAGTTCCTCAAAATTTTACTTTGACTTCTTAGTTATGTCTTCATTTGAGTTATTGAGTTTAACCTTTCTCAACCTTTATTGAGACTAATATAGACAATACTTCACCTCCATTTCCTGCATCTCCATATGGTTTGTCTGAACACCCATGGGGATTCTTCACAGCCTTTTCAAACTCTTCCCATGCCCTGGCTTTTGTTTAATTGACTGACACAACTACTGCCATCTGTGCTTCTTGGTAACTATTGTTTGACAGTTAGCACACAGGATTAAAGTTAAGAGATGCTAATGTGCTGCATCTTATAGTCCAAAGTTTGGTTTGCTTAGCCTCCATTTGCATACTATGTGACTCTGAACAAGGTACGTAACCCTTCAATGCTCTGAGGCAAATGAAAAATTGAACTAGGCTCTTCAATAGTCTCAAAGACTGCATGCCGAGTAACTAATTATAATTCTGTCACTTGGATTCCAATACTTGCCTGCTAGCATGGCATGGCATGGTTTATTTCATTACTCTGAAATCTTTCTTTACTGCTGGTATCCACCAGCAGTTACTGATTAATGCCATGACAAACACAAACCACATTTTGGTCACAGCTCCTCACCCACAATTTGGTCATTAAGGGTTGAGCAA
This sequence comes from Protopterus annectens, assembly GCF_019279795.1. Lineage (NCBI taxonomy): Eukaryota > Metazoa > Chordata > Ceratodontiformes > Protopteridae > Protopterus > Protopterus annectens. Next base: position 1,728,041,056 of record NC_056731.1, on the reverse strand, counting down.
GACGCTTTCAACTTCCATACCTCCAACTCTCCAGGACCTTATTTTCAAAAAAGGGGACACAAGAGTGTAGTCCAGGGATTTATATTAGTTTATGGAATTTCCATTTCATCGAACCCAAGAATCTAGAGACGAGTACATCAAAACTTAAAAACATTGAAGACGTAAGTATCACAATCCACATCATCGAACGGAAGACAGGCTGCCTGTCTTCCTTTCAGTGATGTGGACTGTGATAGTTATGTCTTGCAATCTTTTTAAGCTTCAGTGTTCTTGTATCAAAATTCCTGGGTTCACTGATATGGTAATTCAATAAACAAATATAAACCCGTCCTCCGAAAACAGAAGGATCAAACCCTCAATTTATCTGGAAAAACATATACTAGGCTGCTGCAAAGAATATATCATCCAACAGTCAAACTTCTGAGCAGGTTCCATCTTCATGAAGGAAAAGTGTAGTTTTCCAGTACTGGATCAATGCATCTTCTGTAGAGAAGGCATATAACAGTCGACTTATGTCATACTGATGGAAATGCAATGAGAGCTGACAGTGCAAGTATAGGTCTGCATGAAATTCAGCCCCCGTATTTAAGGAATGTGAGTTGTGTTATTGATTACACCATTAATGGCTGTCCCTTTACCCTCCCCTTCCCTCCTTACTCAATATCTCAGACCTGTTATAACATGCTTAACTACTTCACTTCTTCTCAACTCCAAATACATATCCAACTGACTTACACCTAGCTTCCTCTCACTACCACAATACTACACACTCAGTCTCCTCTCTTACTCCTCTATCTTCCCCTTCCATCCCATTACCCTTTCTAGCTTGTTCCACCTTCATGTGGAACATCTGCTTTATATCTGTTTGAGTTTAGTGCAATATTTGTATATAAGATGTAGGTATAAGAGTTTAGAACAGTATCTGTTTGAGCTTAGTACTATCTGAATATTCATCCTACCTTTATTTCTAGCCTCTAGCTAGATATTGGTATATCTGTTCATTACTATATTTCATATTGTATGTATATCTGCTTGCTGCAGTATGCACTAATTTCTATTGTATGTATATTCAATTGTTTTTCGTGTACTCTGCTCCTCATTTGTTGTTCTGTGTAGCTTTTCTCCCCGTCCTCCGCTGAAAAAGAACCTTTGTCCAGTTGAAATTTCCCAGTAAACAAATGTAAATAAATAAATAAATAAATAATTAAGTAAGATGCACTCAAGATGATTTTAGAAATCTGGTGAGGATGTTTCTTGTATCATTTCCTGTTTGTGGTTTTCATGACAAGGGTTTCAAGATACAGCCAAAGTCTGGACAGAATTGAGTTTGCAGATGTGAATGGGGCAAAGTAATCCTCTATGGATGATGTTGTATCAGCTATACATGAGTGTGATCTCCTGCATGGATTGGAATGGCTTGCTGCTGAGCCAGAAATGTTTAGGATGAAAATCTGCAGGTCATTTTTTTTTTTAATTTTTGCCTCTGCAAATGAGGCCACCTGCAGCCTCAGGTAAATGTGCTTCAAGAATGAAGGTAATAGGGATAAGGAGATTGGCATATGGTAGAGGGGTAGCATTACTGCATGCATTGCAACAGACTATGGTGGTTAAAAAAAGAGCTTAGTCAAACAACAAAGCAGTCAATTTATTGTCAGTTCATGTTCTCATCCTGACTGGTGTTCATTATCCTTGCAGAATGGCTTGAAAGATATAAATGATATGTAAATAAACTCAGTTCAACCCATTCTAACTGGCAGTGCATCTAGCCTCATCCTGTAGCCCACACAATCTTTCCACATAGCAATTCAGAAATGTGCAAGACTGGGTTCTTAAATGATATGTCCAACAGGTGTTTGCAAATGCATGCCACCACTGGGGCTGATTTCAGCAGTGGGTAGTCCCACTATAATCCTAGTTTTGGCATAGTGCATTTATAATCTTATTGGGCTGTCATGAAGTTTTGCATGTAGACCACTGTATTGTTCTGTGAACTAAAATCAGTTATTCAAAGAAGGCTCTACTATGATCCTTAATGCTCAAGACAACACACTTATAAGGTTCACATAATCAGTTTCACTACATCAAGATGCCTACCTATGTTGGATGAACTTGGTAATTCTGTAGAGTAACACAGAGAAGAGCCTCACTACCACCTCTGTCCATGGCTGAGAGGAAATAAGGTTTCACTCATCTTTTGTCTCTTTCTTTGGAGATTTTCTGGTCATAGCATTCAGAGAATAGACACTGGAAATGACCCAATTTGTGTAAATGGAATGGTATGCTTTATTATCTGTCAACATTAGTGGATATCCCTGAATGAGATGGAACCCATGATTGTGATAAAGAATTTTTTGTGTACTTTAATTAGTTGGCTTCACTTGCAACTCTTAACAGGGAAAGTGGAAGGAAAGTGAAAAGGTAAGTAACACATATGTAAGAAATGTTATGACTTCTCATTTTTTGTTATTTTGAAAAGGATGCAATTCTTTTGCAAATGACTGCAAAAATATCTGACTTGAGCAAAATATTTAACATTTTATGATCATTAACAATCTTTCTCCATAAAATGCATACTGTGTAATGAATACGTATGCAAAAGCACTGGGTTTTGTGGGCAAATGGGATCTGACACCAGAAATGTTTTAAATTTCGAACAGCTCCAGCAATAATTACAAACAAAATGGCACCCATCAGAGAAGCATCTGCAGATTCAGTTTACGTCATGGCACACCACCAAGCTGTATCATGCAGTGTGAAATGTTACCACTTTCTGACTGTAACTACATGCTCATCAAGCAGTCTTTTTATGTTCCTTTTATCTGAAAAATATTTGCTATAAGACAGTGCATCCTGAAACTTATTAATTTAATAGCACAAAATATTAAATAGCCTCATTCCACTCTTCTCAACATGTAGCACAAAATAGGTAAATCCACTCAAATGATTAACTCACACTTTTCCCCTCCATCAAAATGCCCCATTCTACAAAAAAAAAAGATGTATTCTGAGAGTCAGTCTTATTTTCCTACAAAATATGCCTACCTACAAAATGACATTCCCCAAGATTCAGCGAGCTCTGCACGGTGTGCAAGAATAGTGCAAGAGCTTTCCGAGGCAATATGGCCACAGAGAGATCCAGGAACAAGCTCCTGGGATGAGCATGAGTGCTCCTACACTATTCCTGCGTGGACACAGCCCCTGTATGCTAATTTCCCTCATTTGCAGGTAGAACCATGCAAATGAGGTGAATTAGCAATCCAGGAAGCAGGCAGTAGTCCGTGCAGAATTAGTGTAACCTGCAGAAATGAATTCGGCCGTTAACTGAGTACATTTCTGCAAACTACAAAAAGGAGCCATGACAGCTCCAAATAAAGGGGGTATATAATGTGGAAGGCATGCCAATGACCAGATAAATAGCCATTGGCATGGAAAATAGTTTAAAAATAACAAAAATTAACTTTTACTTTTTTTGGCTGATTTTGTATGTTTAAGTGTAAGGCAGTGGTGCGCAAACAGGATCGGCCCAAACATAAAAAAAAATTGAAATAAGCTTTGTAGGCAAAATTACAATTTTGCCATTATACCCAATGGCAGGCAGAAGACAACAAGGAAACTGAATAGTGGTTGCTAAGGGGGAAGGCTCAGTGTTAGACTTCTAACTAGGTGTTAGCAGGCAGTTCTATGCAAATGAGGGGAATGATACTGAATCACAGATTTCCCTCATTGCTAGCCAGCACCCAACTGTGTAGGAGCAGGAAAACCATGATGCAAGCCTAAGAGTTAGCTGACATCATGGGGGGTATGTCAGGCATACTGTAAGCTTATTGGAGCTCTGTGACCTGGGTTTGCCCTTAGCTTAGCACAGCTAAGGAAAGGGGTGTGTCTGAAGCTGCCTAGCAGTATTTACATTACCTAAATGGGTGTGCGTGCCGTGCATTGGGTTTTAAACAAAATAAAACAAAATAAACATGTATTAGCTGCTCTAATCACATCTGGGCACTGGGAATGTATGGTGCACCTCAGGGATTATACATGAAGGCAATAGAAAGAAAAAACAGGTTGCCCATTCTGACTCCCACATTGTCAGCCTATATACAGATACCCTGCAGAAACAGGTTGCTAGCTGTAGGTGTAGAACACAAAATCCTGCACTGGACTACAACCTACCTGGAATGGATTCACACACTCAATACAGAAGGTCATACTGGGCATGCTCCAACGCTTAGAGAAATGTGTGATATTGATCACTGTATACAATTGCGTCTGGTAGCCCCAGCCCTATAGTGTCTGTGGTGCTAGTGATAACTGGGTAACATGATAGTACAAATCAGTATTCATCTAGAATTCGCACACCAAGTCCTGTCAAATGTAAAGTTGTGTGTGACTGAGTGTTGTGTGGGTGTTCCCAGAGGAATGGTATATGGTCCACACATACACAATGCACTTCCCATATCCCATGTTAGCACCCATGCTGATGTCAGTCACCTTGAAATAACCCACTGGCCAATTATCAGTCCCATAGTCTCAGTGGCATATGCAATAACTGCATAATGCTGTAGTGTAACTTAGTAATCAGGTAGGAGTTCTAATCCCAAAAATGGAAACTTTAAAAGTTTGTGTGTAGAGAGCAATGATTTTTAAGCTACTGACAGTCACAACACCTCCCATAGCCCCACTTTACCAAGCCTGCTGATGTCATCTACATTGACATACACCTTTGGAGAAAGGCTAGCCCTATAAACTGTGTGGCACATGCAATAACTGCATAATGCTATAGTGTAATGTACTAGTCAGGTAGGAGTTCTACTCACAGACATATCAATTGTAAAACTATCTGTGTGTATAGAGTAATGATTTTAGGCTATTGACAGTCACAACACCTCCCATAGCCCCACTTTAGCAAGCCTGCTGATGTCATCTACCTTGAAATACACCTTTAGACAAAAGCTAGTCCTATAATCTGCATGGTGCATGCAATAACTGTATAATGCTATAGTGTAATGTACTAGTCAGGTAGGAGTTCTAATCTCCGACATGGCAATTGTAAAGCTGGGTGTGTGTTTGTATGTATAGAGTAATGATTTTTAGGCTATTGACAGTCACAACACCACCCATAGCCCCACTTTAGCAAGCCTGCTGATGTCATCTACCTTGAAATACACCTTTGGATAAAGGCTAGCCCTATAATCTGAGTGGTGCATGTGATAACTGCATAATGCTATAGTGTAACATACTAGTTAGTTAGGAGTTCTAATTTCAGACATGGCAATTATAAAATTGGGTGTGTATAGAGTAATGATTTTTAGGCTATTGACAGTCACAACACCACCCAAAGCCTCACTTTAGCAAGCCTGCTGATGTCATCTACCTTGAAATACACATTTGGACAAAGACTAGCCCTATAAGCTGCTTGGTGGATGCAAGACCTGCATAATGCTATAGTGTAATGTACTAGTCAGGTCAGAGTTCTAATCTCAGACATCTCAACTGTGAAATTGGATATGTGTTTGTCTGTATAGGGTAATGATTTTTAGGCTACTGACAGTCACCCCACCTCCCATAGCTCCACTTTAGCAAGGCTGCTGATGTCACCTACCTTGAAATACACCTTTGGACAAAGGCAAGCCTTATAATCTGTGTGGCGCATGTGATAACTGTATAATGCTATAGTGTAATTTACTAGTCAGGTAGGAGTTCTAATCTCAGACGTGGCAATTGTAAAACTGGGTGGGTTTGTGTGTATAGAGTAATGATCTTTAGGCTATTGATAGTCATAACACCTTCCATAGCCCCACTTTAGCAAACCTGCTGCTGTCATCTACCTTGAAATGCACCTTTGGACAAAGGCTAGCCCTATAATCTGTGTGGCGCATGCGATAACTGCATAATGCTATAGTGTAATGTACTAGCCAGGTAGAAGTTCAAATCTCAGACATGTCAACTGGGTGTTCGTGTGTATAGAGTAATGATTTTTAGGCTATTGACAGTCACAACACCTCCCATAGCCCA
>NC_056731.1:1727992547-1728030047 GCF_019279795.1 Protopterus annectens | reverse complement strand
TATCACACAACTAAATCTAGTCTGTCTTATCATAATTCTTTACAACACCACAAGTTATCACTCTAGCAATATCCCTAAACTTAGTAGCACAACACTGCATTATGCACTCTCATACACAGACACCACACATTATAATAATATCTGCCCACACTTATTCAAGAACTACATAACGGACCAATTCAGAACTAAACACATATGCTCTCATTCCTACTCCAAAAACACAATACTTTCTCACACTCCTCACCAAACTCCAACATCTGTATAACCATTTTAACTCCAGGCTCACCATAAGTGGGGATATCCACCCCAACCCAGGCCCAAATCCATCCTGTCCAACACAAACTGCTCAAACACAAATGTCAGAACATAACACCCCACTTTCTTCATCCCTGGGCAAATCAACAACAGCAGCAAAACCAACCATCTTTTAATGCTAAATATTAATATTAGAAGTATCAAAAATAAAATACCTGAACTCCAGGCCACAATAGCACACTACTCCCCAGACATAGTTGCTTTAACAGAAACCTGGCTAAATAAAAACATAGCTAACTCAGAAGATCTCCCTACCGGCTACAATATCATTAGACAAGACAGACCATTTCGTAAAGGGGGTGGAACTGCCTTACTCTACAAGTCCAACTTAACTGTCCGTCAATTACCAAACTCCTACCCTCCCCAATAATTGGGACATACTTATCTCACAACTTCAACTTCACCCTAAAAAGGTCATCACCACAATTGTGATCTATATTCCACCTGGTAATACACCTGCTAGCCTTGAAGACTTCTTATCCTGGTGTTCTTCCACATACTCACAAGAAACCCTTATTCTGGGGGACTTCAACCTAGATTGGTTCACCTGTATATCAGAACCACCAAGTAATCTAATAAATCTCCATGGCTACCAGCAGCTAGTGCAAATTCCAACTAGGTGTGATAAAAAATCTAAAAGGGAATCCATCCTTGACTGGGTCCTAACTAGCAACCCCACATTGTACCCTCACACAGGCAGTCTCCCAGACACCTTAAGTGACCACAACATAATATACTTTATACGTAGTAGAACAAGCATATTCAAAACCACTAACTATATATCCACTAGAAACACAAAAAATTCTCTCCTGAGGTCCTCAACACTTTACTGTGTAACTGTGACTGGACCCCCCCTTAAAACCCTCCCACTTGACCAGGCTGTAGCATATTTCAACAAAACATTTCTACAACACCTAGACACTGTCGCTCCATTGCGCAAAATCAAGGTTAGAACCTCTACAAACCCCTGGCTCAGTAAAGAAACCAAACAAATCCTCAAGTCCAGAGACACTGCCTGGTGTTACTATCAAAAAAACAAAGAAACACAAAGCCTAACTAAGTACCAAGAACTGCGCAACCGTGCAAAAAAATGCATTAGGCTGGACAAAAAATCCTACTACACATCATTACAGACTAAATACCAACACAACCCGCAAAAATTTTGGCAAAATGTAAACCAGCTACTAAAATCCACCCAAAAGGCTACCCCCAAACCAACCACCCCTGACACTAAAGTTCCCATCGAAACACAATTCAACTCCCACTTTGTGAACTCAATTCTATCTTTAGTATCACAGGACAGTTCCTTCCTCACTATCCCCCCCAACACAAATAACTCTAATACTAGCTTTACCCTCAAAACAGTTTCCACCACTTCAATCAAAAGCATGCTCTCCAAACTAAAAACCTCATCAACAGCAGCCGACCTACTCCCCAGCTATTTCTTGAAACTTACAGCAGATGCTATTGCTATCCCAGTCTTCACTCTCATAAACAGATCAGTTGTTGAAAACTATGTGCCCAAACTCTGGAAAATATCCTATGTTACACCCATACATAAAGGCGGGACCTCCACTGAACTTAATAACTACAGACCCATTGCTTTACTCTCCCCCCTGGCCAAAATCCTAGAAAAATGCATCCATACCCAGATGCTAAACTATCTCCTAGACTGCAACATCCTGTCACCTACTCAGCATGGTTTCAGACCTGCCCATAGTACCACTACAGCTCTCCTCTGCTTCACAGACACAGTAAACCGTCTCAAAAATGAAGGCCTGCAAGTGTCAACTCTTTTTTTGGGTATGTCCAAAGCATTTGACACAGTCTCACACCAAATCCTGCTAAACAAACTAAACCAATATCATCTATCTAATTCCACTCTTACCTGGTTCCAAAGCTACTTAACTGACAGGTACCAAGCTGTGAAATGGGAAAAATCTCTCTCTCTTCAGCTGCCCATAACTATAGGAGTCCCACAGGGTTCTATCTTAGGACCACTACTATTCACAGTCTTCACAAATGACCTCCACACCTCCACACAGCATGCATCTGTAATTCAGTATGCAGATGACACTACCTTAATCTGTGCTGCACAAAACATTCCCACCCTCCTGCAAACAACTCAACTAGCATTCTCTGACGTTGAAAACTACCTTACCAAAGCCCAACTTATCCTCAATCCAAAGAAAACTCAGCTTACGATTATAACCAGTTCTAACAAAAACACTAACAGTCAATTCACTATCTACTCCAAAAATGCTACTCCAATTGCTCCAGTGGCACAGGCTAAGCTATTGGGAATAACCATAGACTCCCACCTAAAATTTGATAGTCATCTGAACTTAACTATTAAAAAAGTACATGCCAAACTGGGGTCACTCTACCGTATCAAACCATTTCTTACCAACAACACAAGATCAGCCATTGCTCGCTCCCAACTTCTATCCACCCTACTCTATGCATCTCCCATTCTGACTAATCTCAACAAAACTGAACTAAGCAAAATGGAAGCTTGCTATAACAGAATTGCCCCTTTTGCTGCAAATTGCTCATAGAGAACTCATCACTGTACTGCTTTGAGACAGCTCCACTGGCTTGAACTGCCCAACCTCCTAACCTACAATCAGCTCTGCCTCTGTCATTCTATCTATTACCTCCCCAATAACTGTCCTGCCGTCAAAAACCTAGTACAACATCACTCAGCCAAAAGGCCTCTTAGATCATCAAGCAAACTACTACTAGAAGTCACCAACAGCTACAATAGCTTTGGAGATGCACTATATAGTAGTTCGGTGGCTAAAAAATGGAACTCTGTCCCTACTAGCATTCAAAACACATCATCCAAAGCCTCCTTTAAAGACCTCATCAGGCAACACCTCAAGCAAAGTTGGCAGTGCCATGATTGCTCCCCAGGCTAGTGAAAGCGGATAACATATGCATACTAAATCTAGAGCAATTTATAATAGTTTTTCAATCTTACTCACAAACACTGGCTAATCTACAATGTATGTACTGTACCTGTGTACTATGTATGTATTCTACCTACATTCCAAAGTTCAGCTGTACACCACAAATCTATTACTTACCTTTATTTTTAAAATTAATATCTTTTTTGATTGTTCTCTCCACTGTAACTGTTTGTGCCGCATACCACTGTAAAAACATGTCTCTTGTAATTTGTGTGTATACTGATTATGTCTAAATAACTAAATGTGTCTGTAATTTTTCTTTGTGGAGCTTTTCTCCCCGGGCCTTTGCTGAAAAAGGGCCTTTTCGGCTCAGTCAGACACCCCCGGTTAACAAATGTAAAATAAATAAATAAATAAATATAGTACTGGCATACCTGACAGTGTCAGACATCTATCTGTCAAAACAGTAATTGTAATGCATAACTGGTTGGCTAGCTGATGTCTGCCTGTCCTCTGTACAGATGTGCAGATGTCAGGTATCCATCTGTGCTGTTCACAGGCAATCTCTGCTGGACTGACAGTGAGACGTCTGCCCAGCTGTGTTATGAATTCCACAAGTATGAAAACACACCCTGTATATGCCACATGCCAGAGATTTCCCAACTACACTAGCACAGTCACCATAACATGCTTAGTTACAGGTCACCAACACAGACACTGACCACGTTATGTCATATAGTTTTCATACAGCTCAGTTGGTGCACCTCACTGGGCCTCTGCAAGACACAACCAGATGATTGGATGTTGCATGTAACTGTTACCCTGAGGAATCATTCATGTGGCATCAGTTGATAGATGGCCTGCTGACAAATGCCAGGTGGCATGATAACACTGTACCTACATCCCCACTCTTCTCATCTATCCATGGACAATATCCTGGTACACACCTAGGAACACCTGCATTTATGGGCCCCAGTACCAACATATGTGTTACTGTGCATTGCTGATAATAACAGTGTTTGTGTGTTTGTAAATGTGCCATTGATAATACCCTAGGACCTCTCACACACTGCACCATCCCCCATTACCATAGTTAGAAATGGCTGCTGCTGTACTGCACCTTACATGTACCTTGTCACACTCTTCACCCTATGGGCTACCTGGAGCTTGCTTGCAGTAGCAGCACAACACTGTTGTACAAATGTTTATATAGCCATGGGTTACCCTCTGAGTCCTGGCAAGTGTGTATATATGTACAAGTGTGTATATTTGTAGGCTACGTCAGTCTGAAGCCACATTGTCTAAATACAATGCAACTGCCCATACATTGTATGGCATAATGATGTCACTGACATTCACAGAGCCATGACAAACAATCACCCTACTATTCCAGTGGCATGTGCAATAAATGCATATCCCTATAGTAGGACTGTTGATATAGACAAGGGTTTGTATTGCACTCCTGGTCAATGTATGATTGTGGGTATTTCAGAGTATTATCATGAGTGTCAATGAGCAACATACCCAATGTGTGGTGTGGGTGTTGGTTATACTGTTGCGACACCATGGTTCCCCCAGCACATGTTCCAAGGTGCACTGTATGGGGACCACTGTCACAATCAGCCATAAATGTAACTGAGTACACTATACAGGCCAATGATTCCTGTGCTGTATGCAAGGTATCTGTAACAGAATGGACCCACTGACATGGTAGGTTGCACTGGTAAACCCAGGTCTGTCAGATGTGTCTATGACTGTAATGTGTTTGTCAATGTGTCTATGATAGTATGCCATACTATGTGTTGTCCAGTAACACCCTATACATCCCCCATTATCATACTGTACAAGGCCTGGTGATGCTCCTCACCTAAGAAGAGACTCAGGACACACCTCATCCTACAGCTGTGTGTGGTTTGCAATTACGACAAAAACATTATTATCATTACGTACCTAGTTAGGGGTTCTACTGTCAGTGTTGCCATGTACGTGTGTGTGTATGTGAAGGGATCTACTTCAGTTCACTGAATATACATGTCAGAGGAGGTGACCTGTCTATGAACTGACTGACATATGATGACACTTCAAAGAACTCCTGGGATGGGAATTATTTCCATCAAAACTGGTGGTAGATGTGTACATGCCCTCTTTCCCACTGTAGAGCTGAACATTGATACTGGAGGTGGTATATATAGTTGGTTGCTAATGTTGTGGTCACAGCCACCCTCATTGGGGTTACTCTTGTGTGTATCCTGACACTTAGTCTGCTGTAATACTATACAGTGTGTGTTAACAGGTTAGGTAGTCATCAATCACATGATGTGCAGCTGTACACCACCCCACAACCTCCAAAGTTTAGGGCTGTGCCACACACACCAGCACACCTATGTGTACCAACACCAAGATTGCTGTAAATATGGGAAGGTGACACATACCCTGCCAGTACCATCATTGATGACATTAAAGTAGCAGACTGATCATGTACTGCTCTGATGTTTTGCCTGTTATGTCTTGGAATTAAATAGGCTAAAATGTTATCACTGACAAATACAGTACATTCATGTGTACAGTAATGTGTGTGTATAGCATCAACATCAAAGCATCTGTGTGTGCCACCCAGTACACTGTACATTGTCCACTGTAGACGGGATGATGACATCAGACACCATGCACTCACGTGTATACATCCCTGAGACTTATCAGCCATGTGGCACATGCATTAATCATACAGACTTATTACTTGTGCACAGTTGTACCCAGGATATGACACAGTCAACATGTGTCACCACAGTGCCAAACACCTTGCAGGACACAACAGCAGACCACACTTCTGATGCCACATACACACCTGCAACACAAATGGAATACATTATGGAGACCACTAGCAGTCAGTGGTAATACTGGCTACATTGCATCTTGCCTTCACAGCTATACATCCTGACATGTAAGCATTACACTTGCCTGCTGAAAACATATTACTCAGCATTACATTGATGCACCTTAGTAGATTCACCCTGTGCATCAGAAGCATGGTAGCCTGTCTTTGCATTGATGGTATGGATGACAGGGTTTTGGCACAGGTATCATCATTTGCACAGGGTGTGATGTGGGTATGCCAAAGACCTAGGCTGAGCCATTTGGTTGATATCATGTGTGTGTATCATGGGCCTTTGCTATTAATTGGGCTGTGAAGATGTGGTGTGTATAGGTATGGAGGTGCCCTAGCTGTCCTGGTGATGTGTGTGTGTGTGTGTGTGTGTGTGTGTGTGTGTGTGTGTGTGTGTGTGTGTGTGTGTGTGTGTGTGTGTGTGTGTGTGTGTGTGTGTATCCACACAGTCTGGCCATTTGGCTGCCCTATACATGGGGTTATTGTACAGCTGCAGAACATACATGGCAGAGTGTGCAGTTCACTGTCTCTGGCCATGGACAAAAGAACTGCACCTGCCAGGGAGGTCCATGGGCACTACCAGGTAAATGTCAAGATATGGTACTCTCCCCTGAGGATGACACCTGTCCGCTGGATCTGAGACCCTGTTGGGACCAGCCAGGGCCATGTGCACGTGGCCTGCTGTGTTATGGTGTGGACAGCACCCTCCTGCAGTGCTGGCACTGGTACTGCCACTATGGGAGTGGCTACAACTTCTTGCACATCCATGTATACCTCCACCTGTTGGTGTTGCTGACCTACATCCATATAGCTGTCACTGTATTCCCACCATATGCTCTAACATGGACAGTGTACAGTTGACCAGTCCCACCAGCTCGCCAAACCGTCTGTCCATGACCTCTCCAATATAACGATGGGCACCTGCAAGATCACGGATGGTGTCAATCACAGCTGAGTGAGTAGCCCTCTAGAGCCTCAGACCCTGTATGGTATACCATTCCATACATGCCTGTGCCTCCACGATGGCCTGAAACATGTGTCTGGTGACACCAGCTGTGGCACTGCTGCTAGAGGCATGATGTCCAGCAGCCCTCCTATGAGCACCCTTTTACTTCTGCCTGTGTGGTGACCTGATGGACATCCAGCTATGTCTTCTGTGTACAGACGCACTTGCCATAGTCCTCATACTGCCCTGTTCCATGCCACCACCCGCCAACTGCCCCTGATCTATGGCCACTGGTGATGGGGTATGTACAGGTAATGTGACTGTGTGTGGGAATGGGGTGGATAACAGTGGAATGTCAACCAATGGCACAGCTTCAGCCACTGACAACCCAGCCTGTGCCTCACCACACCTATCATCATTGTCAGAGTCTGTATGGATACTAACTTCAGATTGCATGCAGGAGGGACCCTGACCCACCTCGCCACCTGTGAGGGGAAAACAGAAAATTTATTTTCAGACCTGTATGTCATTGCTTACCTCAACACCCAAACACACCCACCCACACCCCCAAACAACCCCACATACCCACACATATGCACACACACATACACACACACACGGACACACACACAGACACACAGACACACACACACACACACACACACACACACACACACACACACACACACACACACACACACACACACACTTACAGGTGAGTTGGCATATAGATATTACACACACCTCTGATTACCCAAATGTCAGCATGCCTGATCTATGGCCACTGGTGATGGGGTATGTTCAGGCAATGTGACTGTGTGCGTGGATGGGGTGGATAACAGTGGAATGTCAAACAATGGCACAGCTTCAGCCACTGACAACCCAGCCTGTGCCTTACCACACCTATCATCATTGTCAGAGTCTGTATGGACACTAACTTCAGATTGCATGCAAGGAGGGACCCTGACCCACCTCACCATCTGTGAGGGGAAAACAAAAAACTTACTTTCAGACCTGTATGTCATTGCTTACCTCAAAACACACACACACACACACACACACACACACACACACACACACACACACACACACACACACACACACACCCACAAGCCCCCACATACCCCCCCACACACACACTTACAGGTGAGGGGGCATATAGATATTACACACACATCTGATTAACCAAATGTCAGCATGCATGACATTCAGCACTCAACAGCATACAGTGCAGCTATACTCAATCCCTGTTACCCGACATTATACATCTCTGTGATGAGTGAGTTGTTTTAGTAGGTTATGGCCCTTCCCCTGGAACACACTGCATCCATGTACACAGTATTGCTGTCCACCTGTTCAGCACCCTGCTATGTACTGTGCACCATACCTCGCAAGTGTACACACCATTGCTGACTGTGTATATTTGTGGTGGTTATGTTTGCTTTGTTTCCACTGCCCCTATGTGTTTGCCAGATACATACCTGGACTGATATGACAACAGATGGCAACAGTGAGTGCCTGATGTTTGATTTGCAGATCTTATCATCAGAAGTGCATGTCTCAGCAATGACATCCAATTATACTGACAACCTCCCAAGCTCACTGTGGTTATCAGGAGTGTACATACCCTGATTGACATGCCACCCTCTTCCCTGATATGCCATGGGGCCACAGTACTGCATATGTTACCATTACACATACCTTATATGTGACATATGACCTGTGCAATCACATGCATTATCAAACAAATGTGTTAGTTGTGCAGATGTTGATTGTGATGCATACAATATGTGGGTTGCATACGTGTGCACAGCCTTAACACTATGTTTTGTTGCAGCGTCTGTATGTGAACAACAGCAGTAACTTTTCATGGAAGGTGTATACTAGCATTGCCCATCCTCACTTGCCATTATGTGGTCACCCCTCTCTACAAATGTCCCCCGACTCTGTCAGATTGCAAGCATGTGTCATGTGCACAGCCCTTGGAGGTCACACAGTCCCTACACTACTGCTGAGTCACGGTTATGTCTTGCACAATGCACGACCTTGAATGTGTTCAGATACAGCTAGTCTCTGTGACCTTTGGACATATGCTTTGCTTCACTGGTGACACCCCACCCCATCCTCAGTCATTTTCCAGATGCATGACAACTATGGGCCACATATGAGTGGCATTTGGCAGTGTCCCACATGCCATACCCCATATGTACCACCATAGTTTCTGCTAATTGACAGCAAACCTACAGGTGTACACTGCCACCAGCAGGGTACAAATGGGGATGGTGGGTATGAGGTGGACTGAGGTTATACTTGTTCATAGGTTCATAGGTTCATACTAGGCTATCTGCCCTAGGGCATTTATAAGCCTAGCCAGAATGTGTTTGGCTTTCGCCACCCATTTTAAATTTATTTTGCTATGCCCTTTTTCGAGGTTAGTATACTGTGCCTCTGTCTAACAGTGACACAGAAGTGATACCCGGGGTAAACCTACGATCTCCCATCCACTCATCAAGATTCCTCTTGAAGAGAGTCAATGAGGGACTCTGCCTAACCTGGACTGGGATTTTATTCCAGAGTGAAGGGAGCCTCTGGGTTATGAATCTGTCCCTCCAGCATGTCCTATTTATTTCAGTGCTGAGGTTCAAGTCTCTCGAGCGTGTAGCTCGATGGGATTTGGATTTTCTGAGGTGCAGCATGTCCATCATTAATTCCGGGTTGGACATGGCTTTATACGTCAGGCACAGATCGCCTCTGAACAGGCGGTATACCACTGAATAGAGCTGGAGTTTCTTTAACCGGGCAGCATATGGCATCTGTTTGAGCCCTTTGATCCTCTTGGTGAGGTACTTTTGGGGTCTTTCCAGTTGCTGCAGGTGTCTGGTAAGGTACATCCCAAAAGGGGCATTGTACTCAATTATGGGCCTGATGAGGGATGAGTAAAGAGGCACGATGACCTCCCCTGATCTAGATGTGAATCCCTTCATGATTAGGTGGGCTATATAAAATGTTTTTCTAACCACTTTGGCCACGTGGTTGTCAAATGAGAGATTGCTATCAACTTGGGTCCCCAGGTCCCTAATTACTTCTTCTGTACTTAATGGATTATCACCTATGTGGTAATTTGTGGGCACTTTGTTTTTGCCAAAGGGGATGACTATACACTTTTTGGCATTTAGCTTGAGGCCATGGCTCTGGCACCAGTTGTCTGTTTCTATGAGGCCCTTTTGGAGGATGCTTGTGTCGGCTGGAGAGGAGAGGCGCCCAATTTGCAGTCATCTGCGAACTTGGTCAGCCACAGTCCTTCCGTGTTGGCCTGCACCTCCGAGAAATATATACCGAACAAGAGAGGTCCCAGGACTGAGCCTTGTGGGACACCACTTGTAACTGGTTTGGAGTCTGACATGGCTCCAGCAATTCTAACCATGTGGGTTCTGTCCTTGAGCCAGTTTGCAATCCATCTAGTGACATAGGGGTTTATATTTAAGCTAGTGAGCTTATCTATAATGCCCGAGTGGGGTATTGTATCTAAGGCTTTTGCGAGGTCCAGGTAGGCTGTGTGGACCACCTTCCCCTCATCAATGGCCTTGGTGACTGTTTCAAAGAAATCAACCAAGTTTAAGAGGCAGGATCTGCCCTTAACAAAGCCGAACTGGGTAGGATCCAGTGTCTGTAGGTCCCCAATATCTTTATTTATGAGGTCCATGATGATCCTTTCCATAGCTTTGCAGATCAAGCTAGTCAGGCTTATGGGGTGATATTTTCCAGGATCCGTTGAGGCACCGCCTTTATGGAGAGGGACCACTGCTGCTGTATGCCACTCTCTGGTCACATATCCTGTAGTAAGGCTGAGACTGAACAGTAGTTTTATGTTTGGGTTTAGCTCTTTTTGGAGTTCATGTAGGATGCAGCCCGGGACACCGTCTTGTCCCATTGATGCTGTGTTTTTTGCTTTGGAGAGGGCGGCTCTTACCTGAGCATCTGAGATGTCAGGGGGGATAGATATTTGCTTTTTTGGTGGGGAGGGGGGGGAGTTTGCGTGAACCTGTCAGCTAGGATGTTGGCAATGTCTGTGGGTTCAGTGTATTTTTTGTCATTTTGGACTAATTCTGAGCATATCTGGGAATTACCACCCAGGTTCCTAACATAACTAAAGAAAGCCTTGTGATTATCCTTAGTGTCCTGTGCAATTTTTCTCTCGAAGCTGGCCTTAGACAATTTTATGAGTGCCCGTAGTTTTTTGCTAATACTGATCAGTGATGCCTTCCCTTTTTGGGATTTTGCTCTATCATTTAGTAGCTTCCTCCTTCTATTGTATAGTTTGTTTATGGCTGGGGTCCATCAGACAGGACGTCTGCCTTTGGAGGATTGGGTCTTGATTTTATTTGGGATCGCATGATCCATGCATTCCTGAAGGTGTTCATAGAATGCGTTTATAAAGGATTCTGCGGTCTGGGCCGTATTTTCCACAGGCCCGGGGCTTTGAAGGATTCCACCTCGGTTTTGAGGAGTGTGAAATTTGCTTTAGAGAAGTTTTTCACTGTGGTTTTCTGGGCAGGGGGTGGGGTCGGGATGTGAATATCCAGTGAGATTAGTTTATGGTCTGATCTTACCAGTGAGGGATACACTTCTGGTCTGGAGCATAGAGTCCCCATGTTGGTGATAATCAGGTCCAGTATGTTTTCCACTCTTGTGGGAGTGGTACCAAGTTGTTCCATAGCATTTGAGTTTATAAATTCTAGGAACCTTTGGGCTAGGGTGTTGGAGCTAGAGTAATGCTCCCAGTCTATGTTTGGGTAGTTGAAGTCGCCCAATATAATGGTGTTTGGAGAGACCTTCACATTTTCCAGTGTTCTCAAAAAGGCCGAGTGGGGTTCTTGGGTTTGGGAGGGTGGTCTGTAGCAGGCTATAAACTGGAAGGCAGTTTTACCCACTGTTAGTTGCACATGGATAGTCTCTGATGCTTCATGCTTTGCCACCAACCTGGAGATGTGGGTATCTTTGATGAATATCGATACTCCCCCTTCTTTTGTGGTTCGGTCCAAGTTTTGGGGCCGAAAAACATGGTATGAGGTATAACCTGGTATTGCTGGGGTGCTCTCGGGAGCCCTGAACCAGGTTTCTGTTACAGCACAGATATCGATGTTCTCCATGCTAAGGAGAGTTTCGAGTGCATGCATCTTGAGGTTTAGACTTCTGGCGTTGAGTAGCATTACTCCTAGTTTCTTATCCCTTGTGATACCTATGGAGGTGGGTTTGTCTTTTGAGCCTTGCCTAAAAAAGGCACTATGGGGGTAGCAAGAGCCTTTGCCAATATCCGAAAGCCCAGGGGTGACAGGTGCAAGCCGTCCCTAGCGAAGCATCGTGGCTTGTCGAGCATATCATCCCAAGCTGACAGGCATTGGATCCCCTTTGAATGACACCAGTACTTAAGCCAATTGTTGAAATTGATCATCTTGTCTTCATATTGTGGCATCATTCTTGGTGAGGGTAAGATGCTACTCAAGGTCAGGGTCATACTGGCCTGGGCTACATGCTCAGAGAGCTCCTTTATGTCTCTTTTCATGTAGTCCAGGGAGGTGCGTCTCAGGTCATTCACACCAGCATGGACAATGACTGAGTCATATTTGTACTTGCCTTGGAGTGACCTGAGTGCTTGTGTTATGTGGCAGATCCTAGCGCCCGACAGGCTGCTCACCGTGACCCTCTCCTTGTTCAGCCTGGTGAGCGGGACGTCAGTGTGCCTGACGATAGAGTCACCTATTACAAGTGTATCAGGTGTGTTGTTTAGTCTTAAGGGCTGTGACTGTTCGGCACACTGGCTTTGTGAGATATGTGTTGCACGTGTTTTGTTTTGGGGTAGTGGTTGCTTGGGGTCTGCTTTGGAGGTCTCTGTTGCTTAGGCAGATCTTTATTTAGAGCCTCCGAGTATGTTTTTGTGTGATTATGTGTTTGGTTTGCTGTCGTGGTAGGTCTATGTGAGACTGGAATTGTAGTGAGTGTGGTTTCCTTCTCCTCCTGACTGGTTATGCCGGTACTGAGTTGAGAGAGCTTAGCCTCCAGTT
The DNA here is from genome assembly GCF_019279795.1 of Protopterus annectens. NCBI lineage: Eukaryota > Metazoa > Chordata > Ceratodontiformes > Protopteridae > Protopterus > Protopterus annectens. The sequence goes on along the minus strand of NC_056731.1, from coordinate 1,728,016,928 downwards.
TGGCTATATGGTTGCATCTCTCACATGTGTTGGAATTTGTTGGGAGGAGGAGGAGGTTGTCTGTGTACATGAGGCAGTTGTAACATTGCCTCAAGATTCCCAGATTCACCAGCTGGACTGGAGAGGATATTGACAACTGACCTTTGGACATGCTAGAATAATATTGAGAATTCCTTAATAATTGAAAACAAGGGCCAGTGGGGAGTGAGGGTGTAGTAGTGCTGACTTATCTAATTGCTTTAGTGAGCAAGTGCCAGGTAACTTAAGTGCAATGTGTTACAGGTAACTTAAATGCAAAAACGGCAAACAGTAACTTTCTTTCAAGTGAAACAAGGAAATAAGTACAGTAAGCAATGCAGATATCACTAGTGATCCACAGACGCGCTGAGAAGCTGCGTATTAGGTGGAATTAGCGTTCCAGGGAAATAACAAGCAAACAAACAACAAGCATATAAACAAAGCTAGATTAGGCAGGCCTGGATCTAGTCTATGCTACAGCAAACAAGGTGTACCAATTTCAGTAAAATACAGTTCAAATATTCAGGCACTATAAACTTTTGATGAAAGCTACCTGTCCTGCCACCACAGTGCATGCCACAAACCTTCCTAATGTAAAACAACTGGTCTGAAGCCCAAGTGCTTAATCCAAAAGACTTAGAATGATAGCTACACTTTAATCAAGTTACTATAATAATTACAATTGAATACTTTAGAGAATGCCTGGATTAGTGCTCGAGTTACACAAACAAAGCTAGATCCAGCAGGCCCGAATCCAGTCTATGCCACAGCAAACAAGGTGCGCCAACTTCAGTAAGAAGCAGTTCAGATATGCATGCACTATAAGCCTTTAACCAGAAATTCCCAGCTCAGAAGGGCAGAGTCCAGCCTCTCCTCCCACAAGAGTGCAGACCATGAACCCTCTTAATGTAAAATAACTGGCCTGAAAGCCCAAGTGCTTAAACCAGAATTAATACACTTTTAGAATAACAGACACTGAGCCCTCAATCAGCAGTTCCCCACCTAGAAGGATGTAAGCTACCTGTTCTGCCACTACAGTGCAGACCACAAACCCTCTCAGTGCAAAACAACTGGAGCGAAGCCCAAGTGTTTAAACCAAAAGGCTTAGAATGAGTTACACCAAGCAGTAATAAATACAATTGAGTACTTTTAAGATGATGTAAAAGTAAAATAAAGTAGGTAGAAACACAAGTACAGTAAAAGCAGATGAAATTTTTTTATTATTTTTTTCTGAACAAGTGCTGAGATCAAAGAAACAGATTTGAGTGCTGAAACTAGAAAACTGGCTAGTTATAAGAAAAAAAAACTAAGCTAGAAGGCTTCCCTCCAACACAGAAGGGCTTGGGGGCTCAGAAGCCTACAAATAGTCTATACCACTTAACAGGAAAGGCAGGAAAAAAGCTTAAATTTTTTTTCCCAGATGCTCTCTTTGTACACAGTAGGAGTGCCTGAAATCAGAATATGATCTCACTGCACTCAATTGAGTGAGCAAATGAAATGGGCCCAGAAGGAGTATCCAAACACAAATTTACAAGAGGGGCGGGCAGTTTTAAGGCCACTAAGATTAACACCAAAACAAAAACAGGGAGGATGGGTGGGACTAACTGAAGAGCAGAGTCAAAACTTCCAGTTCAGTTAATATTCCTGCAACACACAGTTAAAATCAATTTAAATACTGTATTTTTTTGAAAAAAAGTGCAGATAAAGGTACTTAAATTCTGTTATACGTCCAGTTGAATACAGCAAGTTCTTAGCCAGCCAAAGCTGAGATTTTTAAGCAGAAAATATTTCACACTGTACCACTTAAATAGGCAGCTTATGTATCTTTATCAATAATGTCTGCAGGTTTCAGCCTTGGTCTCGGAACACCATAATATACTGCAACACATGCCTGTGGGAGACTTGTTAAGCATATGGTACCTGGAGAGAGCCCTGGATGATGTCCCCTGTGGGCAACTCTTGTATCTGATTACCCTAACCCATAGGCCACAATTATGCAGAGTTCGGGTAATTGTTGGCTCAGGTACTGTGCAGGTTGTACGTGCTAGACATTCCTGCAAGTCCCCAATGTTGCTGTATGTGTCTGTGCAGCCTCTGTCACCAGTTTGCAACATGTGCTATCATCTGTTTTGGATGGGCATCTGTTTATTTCTGACTTGAATGTTGTCCCATACGTCATATACATATGCATGACTGTCTGCACTGTTTGCCATGGTATATGCAATGTTGATGTAAGGCTACTTTTCCTACTCCTGAGTGCTACCTTTCAGATATGGGATGAATTCCATGGTTTGTAAGAGGTGTGAAAGCCAGGGCTGCCTCTGTTGCAAGGTGAGTGAGCAGATGTAATGGACAGATATCTTGGATAGCAGAACATTACTTGGTGTGACATTTAGGCCCTGTATGTGATGGAAGGTGTGTATTCCAGAAGAGTGAATGCTGTCAGTACCTCACAAGCTGCTTCCGCAATATGTTATTTGGAGTGTGTGCACACATGTGTCCAGTGTTTGTTAAGGTATATATTCCCCATAGTTGTTGTCCTAACATAGGATTCCATGTTACACATGCATTGCTCATTTTAAGATCACATTACAGGTTGTAAACAGTGTGTAATGTGGTACTGTGATTTGCCAGTGTGTAGATCTGGAATAGTTGCCATTGTGATATTGGTGTATACAGTGTTTTACACACTGTAAAAGGGTACTGTGTCAAACATGTCCATACTGTAGGCCATTCCTCCCACCATTATGTTCATCTCTGTCCACACATCTTGCACTGACAGCTTGTGCGGTATACTGCAAGACTCATACATACCCTTCATATATGACACTAAGGTGACAACTGTGATGCAGTGCAGTTAACAGCAACAATAAGTGAACATGTTCAGCATGCATTCTGTGTAGGTGTGTTACATGTGTGCATGGCATATAGCATGGCCATAACATGGCCAGTATATTGTCAAACATGAAATTTAAAAAATCCATACTCACCAGCCGCAAACTGCTGCCCTAGTTGGATACCAGTGTGAGAAATTTAATGTCAGTAGCCACACCTGTGCCATTGGTACAGGGTGAGAGCAGCATTTCAAAACATCATCTATACAAACCCACAATACTGGAGATTATGCACATCTGCTCCTTAGAACTCCTATCACTTCAACTGAAGCCCATTACACTGACACCCATTTCAGTGAGACCCCATCACCTAAAGTTCATTCCACCTAAACCTCATTGCACCTAACACTCACTTTACTGAAAAGTAGTACTCTAAAGCAAGTCAAATGTATATGTCCTTTTCCACACTGTAGTGCAATCCTGGTGTTAGTATATATAGTTGGGGGGTGGGGGTGGCGTATCCCCCCCCCCCACCTAGTTGGCTTATATAAATAATGTAAAAAAAACAGACAACATAAAACCAAAGTGGGGGATTATGCCCCCCACAACCCCAGTGTGGGGGGCTGCACCCCCACACCCCCAACTATATATACTAACACCAGGATTGCACTACAGTGGGGAAAAGGACATAAACATTTGACTTGCCTTAGAGTACTAGTCGTCAGTGAAATGAGTTTTAGGTGAAATGAGCCTTTAGTGAAATGAACATTAGGTGATTTGGTCTGAGTGACATGTGGTTCACTGAAATGGTCTTTAGGTGAAGTGATACAAATATGTTCCATAATACTCTTATGCCACATACTATATTATCTTACATATGCATATATATACTTTACAGATGTAGATAGATAAGAAGCAGTGGTCTACTAATGTGCCCTGGGGCCTTACCTGGATGCTCCAGGTCCATTGTTTGGGCGGCACCTACCTCCACAATACTTTCTTCGGCTGCTGGAATTTGCCGGAATGTGGGTGCCCCAAAGCTGGTGAGGAGCTCCTCCACAAGAGTCAGTGGGGGCTGGATGGTATTACCCCCACCTGTGGCTTGCTGGTCCCTTCTGACAGAAGCAGCATGTTGACGGGCATGGCAGATTAGGTCAGTACACCGATGTTGTACCTGCTCATAACTTCGGTTATGCAGGCCAACATCGTTTACCATGTGGACAAGCTCATTCCACAGGGCAGAACTCTCCTGCATGTTCTGTGATGTTCTTGAGAACAAGGTTCTGTGATGCTGCACAAGGTACTGCACAATGATTTCTGTCTCCTTTGTACTATATGCAGGAAGCCTTTCACGGGACATGTTAACTGAAAGACATATACAGGTGACAAGGTGTGAGGACACCAGACTGCAAGGTTATCGTACTTGATACTTAACATCTCTCTCACCCCCATGATATATGCATAACTAATCTGAACACAAACATCACTCAGTATGTTTGCACCAAACCATTTGTTGGGACATATATCCTATTGTGGAGCAGATGCTGGACTTTGTCGTTGTTCATGTTCCATGTTTAAACAGAGTATCATTAGTGGTCTGTTGCTATAAAAATGTCACCTGAATGCCATTATAATGGCCACTGTGTTTCCATATATGCCTCTGTTCTGTTTGCTATGCAACCATTCCAAATCTGGTGTTTTGGATTGCTGGGACTATGTCTGCATGCTGTTATAGCTCATTCTGGATTATGCTGACTATTACTGACAACATATGTTGTAACACTGCAACCGAATATCACATTTGGGAAAGCTTTTCCCAGCAGACCCACTTCTTCCGCTTTATCTGGCCATGGCTGTAGGCTGCATCACATCTGGGACCTAACACAAGACCTCTTCTTCTGCTGGTCCAGCACTAGCTTCAGGTGTACCCACCTCACGGGATGCGGCCTGTGCCCCCCCCCCCCACCTGAGAGTGCACACAGACAGGATCCTGTAACCTGATATCAGGTCCAGGGTCTTGTGCATAGGTAGCTCTGCAGAGAATTGTGTGATGAGCAAAACAACCGTGATGTCCTTGTGACACATGCAGAGGTTCAGCCTGCCCCTACTGCTCAGCCCCCAGCACAGCTGCCTTCAGGGCCATGAAGGTGCAGTGGTGACTGTCTATGTGTGGGGAGCTCAGCCCCACTATTTCCATTTCCACACACCCCACCCTGTCCAAGGTGTTTACCCACCACATGTGTCATACACCAATCCTGTATGCTGTTCTGTCCATCATGTCTGTCTTCTAAATCACCCTACCTCCCCATATATACCTACTATCCTTCCCTAACATTCCATTCTCACCTTAACACACACAGTGCAATGTGTTACCAACACAAATGTCACATCATACATGACTGTCTTTTTTCCACCCACTAACTTGTGCTTACGGGTGCCTTAATCACTATGTATCTAACAGCCCTTGTTCTGGCCAGCACATACATTATCAGCCCTTGCAAATGTGTAACCCAGGTATCCACATATATGTACCAGTAAGCCATCTGGGCTGCAGGTATATATGAGGTGGTACCAAACATGTCATACAGCACAGTCATTCAACAGTAGGGACATTTTTTTAACATATATATATATATATATATATATATATATATATATATATATATATATTCATATATATAGATTTGTATCACTTCACTGAAGGACCATTTCACTGACACCCATTTCACTGAGACAAACCCACCTAAGGTTAATGTCACCTGACAGTCATTGCACCTTATACTCATTTCACTGACAAGTAGTACTGTAAGACAAGTCAAAGGTATATGTCCATTTCCCCACTGTATTGCGATCCTTGTGTTAGTATCTATAGTTAGGGGTGGTGTTGGGAGGGGCATAGCCCCACACCATGTTGGGTTTTACCATATAATGTAAAACAACACCAGACAACAGAAAAGCAAATTATGTGGGGGTCTACTCCCCCCCATTCCCCATTGTGGGGGCTGTGCCTCCAACAACCCCCCTAACTATATCTACTCACACCAATATCACACTACAGTGGGGAACAGGACATATACCTTTGACTTGCCAAAGACTACTACTTGTGCGTGAAGTGGCCTTTAGATGAAATGCACAATCAATGAAATGAACTGTAGGTGATTTGGTCTCAGTGAAATGAGTGTCAGTGAAATGTTCATTCAGTGAAGTGATACTAATATATATATATATATATATATATATATATATATATATGTGTGTGTGTGTGTGTGTAAGACATGTGGGCCACAGTAGGGCCCTCCTTCCTGAACTACTGCACTGTTCTGCCTTGCTACAACACAGAGCATCACATGCAGACACAGCCTCAAATGAGGGGGAATACATAGGGAAAGACTGTAGATAGCCAGCGAAAAAGATGTCACCAGTCTTGCATTAAATAATTTATTCACACTGAATAACACTCTGGCGCCTTGGCACAGCCTTCCTGGAGTTACAAAATATGCCACACTATGCATACATATATATATATATATATATATATATATATATATATATATATATATATATAAATATATATATAGATATATATATATAAAATGTCATAGTAGTGACTTTTCACTGTTAAAAGCTTGAATTTTGGAACATATTTCAGAAACAGATGAAATGTTAATGAAAAAGAAATTATTGTACAAAGAAACTCTATATATTTTAAAATTTAATACACTATTTCCAGCAGGTCTAAATAGTGAATGTAACGGGAGAGTGTTTCTTTAAAATGTATATATGATTATTTTAATTGATGGTTGACTAATTAGATGATTGTTTAATTAATTGTATTTAAGTGAATATATGTGTGAGTGTGTGTGTGTGTGTGTGTGTGTGTGTGTATATATATAGATATATATATATATATATATATATATATATATATATATATATATATATATATATATATATATATATATATATATATATATATATATTATATATGTATGCATGATGTGGCATATTTTGCAACTCCAGGAATCGCCCACTGCCCAGAGGGCCAGACGCTATGTCCATAGCAGTTGTTCAACAAGACATCATTAAAGCACATCTTGCTGGCATATATCACGCCTTCAAAATCATCTGTCCCATTATTACACACCAAATACTACATTCAAATACAATGGTGTCATGTTTCACATACCTGTTGTAGTAGTGTGCTGTTTTCTGTTTTGCAACTCAAGGATGTCTTGATTGCTGTTTTTTCCTGTTGCTATACCTTTTTTGTGTATAACTTGTAGTTATGTTTTGGATTTTTTTTTGTTTGGGGTATCAATCTCCCTCTCTCTCTCAGTCTCTGTGTCTCTCTCTCCACTACAGGGCTCGAGCTACTTTGACTAGGTTGCAGCAAGCCTTTTGTAGATGTTGCTCAGGAGCAGGTGATGGGCTCTGGCCCAATTGGTGTTACCAACTTGCTAATCGCATGCAGCCAACTGTGTACTACTTCGAACAGGAAATCTCATAGCAACCCACTACTATAAATGACTGCAAAATTGTGGGGGTTGCCCCTTTACCTTTCCTGTATGGAGGACATCCTTCCTCTGTGTAGGCAACACTGTTACAGACAGCAAGTAGCAATACCTTCCACAACAGGACTTGCAGACACAAGACACATACAAGTTTTTATAAGGTTCACGGCTTACAGAGAGAGTGTAAGTATTGCTGCTGTCTGCATTTGTGTGTACATGCTAGTTTTGCAGGGAATGCAGTCTGTCTTCATAACTCTCAACTGTGGGCCTATCCACATGATGGCCAGAGAGTTGGCTGTTATGTTTTGTCTGCTCACCACACAGGTCATATGTCCAAAACATCAGTGGCATAACTCCTTTGATTGCCATCAGTACATGGCAGCATTCAGTTCTGTTTCTGGCTTCATATTCCTGAGTACAGGTATGTTGCAACCAATCATGTAACACCAGCAACTTCCACAGTGCGTAACAGCAATATTGGACATATGGCCCTGTTTTCCAGCCTCTGTCCTCCACATATATGCCAGGCTTTGTCCTGATGTAATACAGTAAGAGGTTGCTAGGTAATGGCATCTCATTATTTACTGCTACATTCCTGCTATCATTCCAGTCATGTTGTGGACTCCACACAAATTGTGGGGTTGGGTCCATATATATGAGGGCAACAGTTGGACAAAACATGTGTGACCTTGTACATTCTGGAGGTCAGTGTGTGGTACACAGTGTTATTTGCCCTTGTATAATTTTTTATGGAGGAGGAGTATTCAATACTTTTAACCTAGACTGTTACAACATGTGAGTGATATCTGTGTTAAGACACATTGAGGTATATGGCCGTACATTTCCATACTTTTCTCCATGTGAACAGTGGGGGACTCCAGCTTACAGTGGTACACACAGTTCTGTTTTTCAGTGTGATAGTGACAAATTAAGTTAAGCATTGCTATGTAACAGATACATTGATATTTTCACGACTAGTAAATTTTTCCCTAGGGGTTGAGTACAGAGTGTAATTGGAGGCTGCTGAACTACATCTGTAATTAAGTGTTGATTGTATCTTATCTTCAAGGCAAGTGCTTTTCAACTGTTGTACTACTTGAAGGTCTGAGTCTGGACAGCATAAGTATGTTACATGTTTCACATTACTTGCATCAACTGTTTTGTGTGAGACTTGCATTAATCAGTGATTATGTATTTCAAACATCTACGTGCTGTAACAAATGGCATAAACAATTCAATAATACTCAAATAAATTCTTCTGTGCGTGCATACTTGTGTGTGGTGTCATGTCCATTGCATTGTGTGTGGTGTATGTTTCTTGCAAATATTCTCATTTGTGGAAATGAGTGACTCACTGGACATTTTCACAGGTGGCAAATACAGAACGTATGGCTGTTGCATATACTGGGCACCCCCTACATCTACTCTTCTTCTACATAGCTATAGGTACCAATATCTTTTGCAGTGAGAGGTTCAGTATGTGGTTCCGATGTGCAATTGTACTACACATTTATATATGTGTGTATATATATATATATATATATATATATATATATATATATGTATATATATATATATATATATATATATATATATGCATCTACATATATAAGCACATTTCCTCTAATGTTAAATGACTGTGCTGCATAATATGTTTGACAATACGGCAATTTTAAGTGTACCTTATATGGCTTAGTGGTAATTCACTGTGGCTATGGTGTATAGGGCCCTCGGTTCAAGACGTGCAAGGGCTTATTACTTTGTTGCTGGGCAGAATAAGGGCTGTTGGATACAGAGTGACTAAGGCAGTTGTAAGTGGTTTGCACAATGGCAAGCAATGATAACTTCCATTTAAATATGCTATCAGTCAGTTAGCCATAAAAGTGTTAAACTGTGTAAGCTTTGGTTACCCCCATACAAACAGGATTAAACCCACTTAAAAGTGCTTACTCCTGCTTACTCCCACGCTAACTTCCTTAAAAGTAAAGAAAAAGGGGTGATAGGAAAATGGTGAAAAAGGGGGCACAAAGAAAGAAAGACAATAGGGAAAATAGCTAGGGATGTGCAAGGCAGGTGTAGGGAAGGTCCAAAGCTGCCCATTTCTTCAACAGCAACAGCTGTGCATATACACTGAACTTTGAGGTTGATTTGGAGACCCAACCCCCTGAAAGAGGAGTGAGGACAACACCAATATATTGTGAAGCCAATTACACCAGATTACATGTGTCAAGTGGACACGTGCGAAATGGACAGCTATGTATGGGGTGAGTTTTTTTTTTTTTGGGAACAGATTGACTTTTTTTTTTTTTAAGGTGAGAGTGGAATGTTGAGGAATATTATATAGGTATATTTGGGGAGGTAGGTTGGGTAGGATAACAGACAAGACAGACAAGACAGCATACAGGGGCAGTATATGACACATGTTGGGGGGTAAACACCTTGGATGGGGTGGGGTGTTTGGAAGTCAGAAGCCCATAAGCCCCAAATGGAAACAGTGGGACTGAGGTCCCCACCCATGGGCAGTCACCACTGCACCTTCATGGCTCTGAAGGTGACTGTGCTGGGGGCTGGGTAGGAGGGGCAGGCTGACCCTCTAAATGCACCACACAGCCCTCAAGCTGGTGTAGCAGATCTCCAAACTGCCGGAGGAGCTCGCTATGCACCAGACCACGGACCTGAGAACGGGTGACAATTTCCTGTCCATGCCTTCTCCCCGGGTGGCAAGCCCCATCCCCTGAGATGGTTCCACCCGAAGATGGTGCAGGACCAGCAGATGAGGAGGTCCCAGGGTGGGCCCCAGATGTGCTGGTGCCTAGTGCCATGGCCAGATGAGGTGGGAGAGGTGGGTCCACTGGGATTGGCCTTACCAAACGTGCTATGGTGTTGCAATTTTAAAACATATGTGGGTTAGTAATAGTCAACACATTCCAGGATTACGTATAACAGCATGCATAGACATACCAATTAACCCAAAACACCAGATTTGGAACAGTTACATAGCAAACAGAACACATGCATATATGGAACCACAGTGGCCATTACAACAGCATGCAGGTTACATTGATGGCAACAGGCCACCAATGTTGGAATATTTCAACATGGAACATGCATAGAAGTACATTTCAGTATTTATCAAACAATAGGACACATGTTCCAACAGCAGATTTACTTGTACACATACCCAGTGAGTTGTGTATTTAGATTATTGGTGTAGATATGGTGTGGGGGGGAGAGACAGATGTCAATTAGCAACTTTACATATCCCTGTACTTCTCACTACTTTCATAGTGACTGCTGTAATCTATAACTTACAGGCATTATTACACTACCCTATGACCTTAGTTTGGACACTGCTATGTTTGTATGTAAGTATATACATGACCTGTGTTTTACCTACAGTCTACACCTTTCCCCTGGTATACCTGTGGAGGAATTGTTTGTTAAACACTACCTGACTGTTTCTACACATATTCCCAGATTCCAGGTTGGTGTTCTGCACATACCTCTCAATCTCTTCTTGCACACACTCTGGTCAAGGCTTGACAACATGCAGGTGGAAATGGGACATATTTTGAAAATTTTTCTCATAATTTCTGGTGAGTTGCTACAAGGACAGTTTTGTTTTCATATGCATTTTCTGAATATTTACAGGTCTGACAATCAGTTATATGTCATTACCAGCTGCCTAAAATTCTGAGATCATCACACTGATTTGCCAGGGGGACAGGGTAACAGACAGCAGATATGGGCCAATTATCAGGACATTCTGAACAAATCTGGATAGTTGAGGGGTATGATTATGCATATATCTTACTACCACTCCCAGGATTCGAACCATGGCTGTGTCTGCTAAAAATAAAACAGCTTACTTCACAGTTGAGAGTGCTATTTAGATATTGCTGTGAATTGCTTCTCTGTTTTCAGTCTATATAGGTCTCTCGTAGTTTTATAATCTGACCTTGTAATTACAACAGTCTTATACAGGCATTCCTAGACAATGATATTATGTAGCACAGTGTAGGTGACAGTGATGACTAATAATTATTATTCAGATAAACTGCAACACTAACAATGCCATACAATACCAGAATAAACAGTGCTAGTCCAGGATTTCAATCTTTATTTCCAGGCACAGTTTTCTTATCTGACAGACCTGTACAGGGAATGCTTGTTAACACTACCTGAACGTTACCATATATATTACCAGATTCCGAGTTATTATTATGCACATACGTCTCACTCTGTTACTGCACACACTCTGGTCATAGATTCACAGCATGAGGATAGAAACGGGACATATTTTGCATACTGCTCTCATAACATTTTGGTGAGTTGCTAGAGTGGCAGGTTTGTTCTTATATACATTTTCTGAAGGTTATGATATCAGACAATCAGTTGTATGCCATTATTTGCTACCTAAACTTCTAGGATCATCCCACTGATTTGTCAGGAGGATAGGGTGACAACATAAAATATAAGCCAATTATCTGCACATTCTAATTAAAGCTGTACAGTTGAGGGGTATGAATATGCATACAGCTTACTACCACTCCCAGGATTCGAACCATGGCTGTGTGTGCTAAAACACAACAGTTTATGTCACAGTAGAGTGTGCTATTTGGATACTGCTGTGCATTTTTTCACTGTTTTTTTGTCTAAGTCTCCTTCAGTTGTACGATATGACCTCTTGTGATTACAACAGTCTTATACAGACATTCCTACACATTTTTTGTTTATGTAGCACAGTGTGGGTAACAATGATTAACACAACAGTACTATTAAGAGAATGCAACAATACATTACCATATGATACCAGAGTAAACACAGACAGTCCAGGGGTTACACCTTTACTGCCAGGCTGTTACCCTTTTATTTAAATACAACCTATATGAGACACTTCCTGCCATATTGAGTGGTTTATTCAGTACATCCCATACACAATACAGTTTGTATACTGGCAATTAACTTTCTACTACTTTTCTATTTATTTCTTATGACAGTACATGCAAGTTTATTACTAACCTGCCTCACGATGCGCCCCACAGGCGTGGGCTTCCTGATTCCCAGCTCGCTCTTCTGCAGCTGTCAGAGAAATAGAGGAATATTTAGCCATACATATCCATAATATACAGAAGCTAGGCAATTATTAAACAGTTAGTAGAATGAGTACTTACACAGTGCTGGGACATCAACCCTCTGCCTAGCTTCTTGGATCCACTGATCCAAGAGCTCCCTCTTTTTCCGCTTCAAGTCTGCATAGTGATGCCTGACCTGCTCACCAGTTCAAGGGATATCAGTGGCACTGGTGAGGGCACAGGATTAGACAGCCCAGGCCTCCGCTTTATATTGTGACCCCTGGTACTGGCCATGCAGCAGTCTTTGTTCATGGTCTTTTACCAGGTGTCCTACCATGACCTTAGACTCCTGGATGTCTCAGTGCTGCACTCGGAAGTATGAACCTTCCCCAACACCAGCCATTGTGCCTACAGGAGAAGCTGCAACCAGTTATGAGATGTATTCCTGCCTGTGGGGTTTAAATACGGCTGGTTTCCCGCACTTTGTCGTGATTGGACAGTTTTGAAAATGCTAAGCTACGGGCAAACCTGCTTACCTAAGGTTGGCATTGCTTAAAGGGGCATAGCAATGGGAAAATCAATTTAGCTGGGCTGCTCATTGCTTACACCTGGTAAGCAGAGGTGTGCAATGCTTAGCTTTGCTTATTTTTAGTTTTACACAGTAATTGCTGTATGGCATTGATTTATCATTCATTACATGTTATACATTTGTTTAGTATCCGTGATTCATGTGTGCGTACACTGTATGGGGCACTTGTGTTTCTCAGGGGATTTCAACACTTTCTTACAATGACACCTCACAGTTCACAAATATATGTTATTTAGTAGGTTATACAATAAAATAATTGTTTATAAATTCCTTTCACATGTAAAAAGTAAATTTGCTATAGTGAGAATTGAAAACCAGACTGACTGCTCAACAATGTATGCAAAGTGACATTAAATCCCCAGCTATTCCTTCATTCTGCACCTTTGGGGTATGCAATAACCACTGATCATAATACCCTCTAAAACTACATGTCATCCACATTTTAACCAAATATATTTTCAATTTTCCAAGGCATATTTCCCCTTTTAATACTTCTATTGCCAATTTGTTCAGTGTTTCAGTGGACTATCCTTCTGTAAAATGTAATATAATGTTAAAACACTTCAAAGCTAATATTATTGTCTACTTTTTACCTCTTTAACTAAGCTTTACCCTAATAGCATCCAGTAGTATCCATTTCATTATCTGTAATGTTTTGCAGACTGATTATCTTACACATAATCATATCACATCATATGAATATTTATAACTATGAGTTAGATATCTGAGCATGGGATCCCTGAGAAACATAAGTTCTAAACCCTGGAGATGCTGCTGCACAGCACATCATCTTTATTTTCCTATCGTGAACAATTAGCACATGTACACTGCACATTCAGTACTTGTGTGTACTTATACTTTATGCAATAGCCACCACCTGCACCTTATTCTGGACAAAATTTCCAAGACAATTATATCTATAATCATGAGATGCAAAGTGAAAGAAAGCAGATCCATGCTATTGCCTATACAAAATGTACATGACAAGCGCCATGTTGTTAGCATAACTTGTAAACTAAAAGAGACTTTTAATACAATGCAGTTCAGTATTACTTGGTAGAACAATATCAACCAACAGCCTGTAGTCTGTTATTAATCGGCTATCTTCCTGTGCAAAAATCGGTTTGAGAATTACTGTCATTATTTATAAGCTGTAATACTGATACAGTTGGAGCCCCCCCCCCCCCACACACACACACATACACATACTCCATAGAGTTAGATTTTCTGGGTTAGACACTATGGTCTTCCCTCATCCATCAGACAGGCAAATCAAAAGTTGAAAAGCAGACCAGACTTGTACACTTATATACACTATATTTTATTTTATATTTGATTACCGGGAAAGTCCGACTGGACACAGGTCCATTTTCCGCGGAGGCCAGGGGAGAAAAGCTCCAGTTAACAATACAGTACATAAGAGATAATTTGAGCATACACATATGAGTACATTTTAGCACAGATTGAGCAGATATTAACAATTTCATGTTGTAAGGAATATATACAGTCCATTAAGTTTGAAAAAGTACAAGATTTTTTTTTTCATGTGTGTATGTGTACTAAGATAGGAATTAGTTCTGTAAAGTACACGATTGATTAGAATAAGTATTCCAGGAGGAAAGAGGAGCAAATAGGTGGTCCTTAGCAGAATCCTTGCAACAGTGCAATGGCATGGATTAACCTTATCCACTAGTTATATTATTCTGCTAACATCAGCATCTCCAGTTCTGATAAGCTCACCTGATTATTATTTTATTTTATTTTATTTATTTATATATAGTTTTTGTGGAAGTGCATCGAGAGGTTTTGCATATGTATGACATCTTCGTAGCTACTGTAGCACAGCCTTATCCCAGTAATAATGAATACTCCTTTCCAAGTTAATTTATTCTTGACATTCTAGTTTGCTAAAGTGCCATATCTGAACACTGTAGCCTCTGACAAAGATCACCATAGACCCTCCAAAACCCCTGACACAGTAAGCTTATTAAACTTCCTTAACACATTAAGCACAATTACTTATTAATATCATACATATATTAGTAGACTCCTGTTAGCTGTCAATATTGACATTTTAGTAATACAGTGTGGAGAACCACAGAGATTTTCCATGAGGTATAGCTCTAATTCAGTGTTTTTACACTGCTTAACTAGTGTTATACTACTGCTGTTTAACCCTTATTCAGTTGCTGAAATGTATTTATTTATGGTAAGGTATTGTCTCTCTCATGTGGATATTATGAAGTTATGGCATCATGTGATACTAATGAATGTTAAGAACCATTCAAGCCGAACAAAGGTAGTATGCTCAAAATGGCAACTGGTTATGACTGCGAACTGGAGATATATGGTGGTCACAGCTAAGAAATAACATTATTAATTATCTTTATTGGTATCCTTTTGTACTCTGTTGTGCTCATAATGCTCAGTATGATGTAATGGGTGTATGCTGTAGCTACATTTGTCTAATGCCAGACAAAAGTCATTAGCTGATTTACTACACAGCTGTATAAGCAAGAGGTGAGAAACAATAATAGAACATCAGCTTGAAGTCAAACTCCTTAATGTCTCATGCACATAAAGTTAATCTCTTGTAGTAAGAAACCTGCCCCACACTCATTATTTAATCCGATTAGCTTTAGAAATATTTTACCATGCTTAAACATCCAGTCTTAATACTAAACAATGCTCCTAATGGAGTTGTAACCTAAATGCTGGCCTTTGATAAAATTCTCTAGCAAATATCTGTAACCACAGAATAACACTACTGGTTAAAGACAGTGATTTAAACACCAGCTACCAAGTGTCACTAATGCATGCTGTGTCCACAGCCCTTACTGCAACATTTCTTTACTACTGATGCCCAGATCCGATACTAACTGGCTTTACTGTTGTGGCACGGCTCTGCCAAGTTTATTGCCTGGCAGTACAGGCAATAGCAAAATCAAAGGAAATTTGCTCACCCATTCCTTATGATCTGTGGTTACTCTAAAGGTGTATACAGTAACCCTTCAATGTCCACAGAGGTCACTATGGATGCCATCTAACCTGAAAAAAATGTTAAACAGAAAAAAACAATTTGAAATCTGTTCATTTTTCAGCTAACCCTCTCTATTGTCATAATCCTATTATGACATCAGTTCTAATAATTAACTCTCTTTTTCCTCAAGTTATAACACCTTTTCTCTTTTGTCTCTTTTTCAGGCATATCACCTTCATTTTCTAATCTCAAACAACAAACTTATCTACACTGTGTGCTCAATACCTGCATATTCTTGTATTTTCTGTCATGACCACCTGGTAATTACCAATATTTTCCTGGACAGATTACTCATATATAGCAGAAACTTTCTTATTTATTTTTATAGTTAGTTATGCTACAGCTGCCATTAATTTTTTTCTTTGATTTTTTGTAGTTTGTCTAAAGCTGCACTAAACCTTGTACCAGCATAATCCATAGATGTGGTTTTAGAACACAAAGTGGAATAAAACTGTTGCATGCTATTGGCTATACAAAATCTGCAGAATAAGTGCATGTTTGTCATTGTAAGCTACTAACTCACAAGGACTCTTAATACAAAGCAGCTGCATATTACTGGGTAGCACACTAGCCATCAATAGCCTGGGGTTTGCTAGTAACTTACTACCTTCTTGTTATTGCATGGAATTATAATTATAAACTGTACTGTTGAAATTACTGGAGCCCCCCACACAACTACCTATGGACAGATTTTCTGGTAGTGACATTAAGATTTTCAGACAACCACCAGACAGGCAAATAACAAGCTGAAAAGTAGGCCATTATTTTATACTTATCCAACTCTTCTTATCCAGTTGCTATATAGTTTTCTGCTAACAGTAACATCTTAAGCTCTGACAATCTCATGTGATTTTTTTGTTTTTGAGAAAAGAAAGGAGTTTAACCCACCATGCCTACCCTTGCTATGCTTGAGATCACTTCTCTCCCCATCCCAAATTTCCATCCACACCCCTTTACTTCACATCTATTTTTTCAATAGCTCTGCTATGCATTACTATATCCAGTCCAACTTTTTCTTAAAAATTTTACTTCTCCCTCTTACTTCTTAGCCCTATAAAAACAAACATCATCGTCAAATCAACTATAATAACCTATCAACTATTCAAACCTCCCCTGTAATAACCATTGCTTTTATAAAACCATTCCCACAAACTTCACATACTTATATCTACACCAATCTCAGCACTTTCTTGCAAAATTCAGTAACTCTTACCAGACCACATTCTTCCATTAAGCCCTTAAACATCCTAACCACTACTCCAACCTAGAATTTATAATCAACTTTTATAATCAACTTACTACTCTCTGTGTCTAAGGTAAGCTCTTCATTGTACCAACTCACAGGAACAGACCCTTTTGCTTTCTTCCTTCCTCCCGCGTTCTACTTCCACTTTCATTTTTAGTCTTTTGCACACTGACACATCCCAGTATACCTCTCCACCTCACAGAGCAAGACATATGTTCAAAGCCACAAAAATAGAGGGACAAAGGCCCAAAATATTGCTCTTACAAATTTTTAAAATTGATAGACTAAATGGGCTTTGCATTAGCATGAATTTTTTGAAGGATATGAAGTCTGAAATACAAACGTCTACCATTATTTATGAATTCAATTCTCAATGACTTGCCAGCAATTTTCCAGAAAAACAAAATTTTCTGAGAAACAGACCAAAAATATGAGGCAGAAATCTTGACATTCTTTGAAAATCTGGACAGTTGAGAGGTATGCAACCCTATAATATAATGACACTTGCATTATTACTAATGCTTATCATCATACTCTACTTTCTTAGTAATCTCACATCTTACCCCACAACACTGCAGTTGCAGCATCATCCATCCACTAATCACATACCTCTTAATTACCCTACCAGTACATCCCAAAATAAACCAAAACACATCTGTAATAAGTCCCACATTCACCTAGGATGAACCAAGAAAGTTGTCAAACAGTAAAAAACAGGAAACACACAGAGGTACAAGGACAACCAGGACCACTTTAATTTCAACAATTTCAATGATAATCCAATATTTACATCCAATGTTGCAAAGCGCTTTTCATCCCTTACAATGAAGTGACTTCTTCAGGCAAACAGTTTAAAACAATCAGTGCTGTTTAAATACATTGAGGACTCTCCCCTAATTAGCACTAATTAACCTGTTAGTTAATTTATTTTGTCTATATTGAAAGGTAAATTGTAAAATAAAGGTTACACTTTTCACCAAAGTGCAAGTGCTTCATAAACAATACATATATTACACTTTAAAATGTATTAAACCAAATAACTGATAAAAATATCAATAATAAACTCGGTGATAAACCAAACTGTGCTTTAATGCAGAAATTCAATAAAAATCCAGTAAGTGCTTTTGTCTTTTCATACACAAGACTTCTTCAGACTGAATTAAAACCTCTCACTTCATTCATTGAATACTAAAAGATATCATCACATGACATTCCCAATTAATGTCTTAACCCTTTCTTTCTCAAATAGGCTACAGAATCTTCTCTGTCGTTTAGCCCAGGGGGATAGCAGGCATTCAACTTAACCTGCCATGTATATTCCAACCATCCCAACTCCTCCTCAGCATTCAACTTGATCTCATAGTCAGCAATATTTCCCAAAACCAAAAATTTAAAATTGATTTTACAACCCCCCCATTTTATAATGTTTACCTAAAGCATTAGCTTCATTGTCCGTTTCCACAGCTCTTTTGTGTTCATACATTCTTTTGAATAGCTCCCTACTAATACAGCCAACATATTGTTTGGAGAGGGAGGTTGGAGTCCCTTGAATCTTTCTTGCTGTATATAAACAGGGTTTGTACATATTTTAAATTTACTTCAGTTTTGAATGACAAAATTATTTCATATTTGGATGTAGTAGTGTATAAAGAAAATGGCAAGTTAGCTACTAAAATTAACAAAAGGAATGTGCAAAACAATGCATATTTACACTTTTCAAGCATGCATCCCAGATATATGAAAGAAAATATTGTTAAGGGTCAACTGATGAGGGCACATCAACTTACTTTAGATGATGCTGATTTTATTAAAGAGAGAAAAGCTATATGAAACACGTTTGTAGCTAGAGGCTATTCAAATAAATTATTGAGAAGTAAACTTAGTGAAGTCAAAAGATCTAGAGAACATTTTGAAGTTTTTTCTAAGAAAAATATCAACAATGACTTTGGAACTGCTATGCAAATATTGAATAGTGTAGATTCGGAAGCCATCAAACAGATTATCAGAACAAATTGGAAAATTTTGAAGAGCAGTGAAGAAATATTAGAAGCATTTAGCAATGGTCCACGCTTTCTGTACAAAAAGGGAAAGAGTTTTGAAAACTTTTTCCAAAGCAGTTTGAATCCCATGTCTTTTAGTACAAGAGGCAGGATGGAAAAATGTTTGGCAAGCAATTTCTGTGATTTAATTTATGAAGGAGTCAGTGAAATTGTTATTAATGATGTAAAAATATATGACAACAAGGTTTACACATGCAAATCAAAGTTTGTTGTTTATCTAATTGTATGTCAGTCTTGCAATGCATTCTATGTTGGCCATACTAGTAGGGAGCTGTTCAAAAGAATGTATGAACACAAAAGAGCTGTGGAAACTGGCAATGAAGCTAATGCTTTAGGTATACATTATAAAATTGGGGGTTGTAAAATCAATTTTAAATTTTTGGTTTTGGGAAATATTTCTGACTATGAGATCAAGTTGAATGCTGAGGAGGAGTTGGGATGGTTGGAATATACATGGCAGGTTAAGTTGAATGTCTGCTATCCTCCTGGGCTAAACAACAGAGAAGATTTTGTATCCTATTTGAGAAAGAAAGGGTTCAGACATTAATTGGGAATGTCATATGATGATATCTTTTAGTATTTAATGAATGAAGTGAGAGGTTTTAATTCAGTCTGAAGAAGTCTTGTGTATGAAAAGACAAAAGCGCTTACTGGATTTTTATTGAATTTCTGCATTAAAGCACAGTTTGGTTTATCACCGAGTTTATTATTTTTAATATATATATTACATATATTAACTAAAAGGTCACTCACGATCTATATAACTGTTCTTCTAACCTCTAACAATATTATTTTTTAGGAAGAATTTATTTAGAACACACAATAAAAAATAAATAACCCATAATATTAAAAGTGGTTATTAAAAACAACTTAAAAGCTTTAGAGCACAGCTACAAACTACAGGGCAATGCTTAAAACATAGATATTAAACATACATATATTTAATGATGTATGTAAGTATGTCTAGAAATACATATATGAATATAAAACATAAAATATATAAGTACAAAGTTACTTTAAACTACCTCAATAAATTTTTCAATTTTAATACACATGTAATGGAATAAACTTTGTTTAAACCAGATGGTAAACATGCCCTGGTTCGCAATTGCCAGCAATGTTCCAATTTTTCCAGCAGTAATGATTATATAGTTATATAGATCGTGAGTGACCTTTTATGTAATATATGTAATATATGTATTGCTTATGAAGCACTTGCACTTTGGTGAAAAGCATAACCTTTATTTTACATTTTACCTTTCAATATAGGTGAAAGGAATTAACTAACAGGTTAATTAGTGCTAATTAGGGGAGAGTCCTCAATGTATTTAAACAGCACTGATTGTTTTAAACTGTTTGCCTGAAGAAGTCCCTTCATTGTAAGGGGCATAAAGCGCTTTGCAACATTGGATGTAAATATTGGATTATCATTGAAATCGTTGAAATTAAAGTGGTCCTGGTTGTCCTTGTACCTCTGTGTGTTTCCTGTTTTTACTGTCCCACATTCACCTACTCAGATAAAAACAGCTCACTCCACCAAGACCAAAACCAAACTGAATCTTAGATTCAAAACAGTGATGGTCCCTGCACATTGCTATTTATTCAAAAACGTATACCTATGTGGTGATGTCTACTCTAATGATGACCCATCTAAACAGATCTCAAATATTGACTATTCATCCAGTACAACCCAACCACTTCTCAACAAGCACCAAGTCACACTACAGACTGTACAACCCAAAATGCACCGCAACAAATACATGCAAATTGTCTAACATTAAAAATAGTCAATATCAACCTCTGTAACATCTGCAATAAACTGGCAAAAGTGCATGCTTAAGCAACCTACCACTATCTTGATATATCAGCAATCAGTTAAGGTGCTTCAACAAAGTATTAGTTTAAGGGTGTGCACACACAACAAAGTATTAGTTTAAGGGTGTGCACACTTACGTATTGTATGTTTTTTTATTTTTTGTATTTTTTCCCCAAACAGATTTCTTTGTTTTTCAATTGAATTGTACAGGTTATAGGTCACATTAAAGGTTGGAAAAGTGTTGAAATGATTTATTGTGGTCTCATTTTTTATACCACAAAAACTTGGCATTTTAACGTGGGTGTGTAACCTTTTTATATCCACTGTAATTAGGGCTGTTAGACTAAAGAAAAATGATTGCGCTGTTGCTATAATCTATCCCATCTCACTAGAGCTTATACACTATATACATACTATACCACAGTTCAACAGCATTGAACTCCTCATCACATACCTCAAATTTAATAAAGGCAAATGCATATGCATAATTGCTCTCTACATCCCTCTTGGTTAGAATATATGTTCAGCTTTAGAGATCTATTCTTTGGTATTAACCACAATCCCCTTTAAAACTATTATTCCAAGTGATCTAAATAATTATTGGCCCCATTTGTCAACAAAGATCCCTTTCCTCAGCTCATTAGTTACCCAACGCTGACAAATCTATGTTAAAAACACAAAAACTAAAAAAAAAACACTAGTCTTTCTGCATGCAACCTACCCATGGAGTAACTTAAAATGGTTGCAGATGCTATAGCTTACCCATGCTTTATACTAAAAACACAGCAATAAAGCTTCTATTTTAGACTGGATACTTACTTCTGCTCCTACCATTATTTTTTATCCTCAGGGACTTACCAAACAGAATCAGTAATCTTTGTTCAACATTTGCAGGTAGGATAAACACCCATGCAACTAAACAACATAACAACGACATAGACTGCAACATCTCAAGTTTCAGTTCAGAAATTTTCACATCCATATTACAATGTTATAT
Organism: Protopterus annectens; assembly: GCF_019279795.1. Classification (NCBI taxonomy): domain Eukaryota; kingdom Metazoa; phylum Chordata; order Ceratodontiformes; family Protopteridae; genus Protopterus; species Protopterus annectens. The sequence continues at coordinate 1,727,994,742 of NC_056731.1, read as the reverse complement.
TGAAAATACTCCTACTTGATGATGCCATAGCAAAATTCAATAATGCATTTCTTGGCATAATTAATGAACAGACCCCTTTCAGAAGAAAAAGGGTCAACACCAGCCCATCTCTATCATCTCTAAGCAAATCAACTAAAGAACTCATGCACACTAAGGGCAAGGCTTGGGAACCTTGAATCAATGCAAAATATCCAAACCTATAAACACCTCCCCAACCTTACCAACACCAAAATTAGACTGCCCCCCCCCCCCCGAAAAAAAAAATACAGTATCATACTCCAGGATACTCATCAACACAATGCAATGCTTTTCTAGATATCCGTCAAGCATTTATTATCCCCTGAGAAAAAAGGCCAGTCAAATCCATCACCTAATAGCACCTCTTCTTGAGTCTGCATTAAAATTTAGATGCTATTGTTATACTAGTAAAAATAATTTATCCAATAACTCTGACACATATCAACAATCAAAAAAAACACTCTGCTATCCTGTCTTAACAAACTATTTCAACTTCTTCCTAAAGAAACACCTCCAAAAACTAAACTACACTACTCCTTCTGCATTTAACCTACACACAGAGTACCTTAAAATGGCTACAGACACTCTAGCTTATCCAGCATTCATGTAATGAATCACATAATGCATTTGAATTTAATCTGATGAAGTATGATCGTAAGTAATTGAATGAAAGTGTTTATTTATTTATTTTTTTTAAAGAACAGCGTCCTTGTGTTTATTAAAGTTTCTTTGTACTGGTTAGCTGCTGAGTGATTCTCATTTTGTTTAACTCTGAGGAAGTCCCATTCATGTTGTGGAATGAAAGTACTTAGCTGTGGATTATCAACTCATTCCCTCTAGCACAGCTCTTTTGAGTCTGAACCTTTAACTCCCAGTGAGTATGGCTTTAGCCTTTAAAAATGGATTTATCACCTTACAGTTCTAAAAAAAATCATTGGTAGAGGTCAAATATCAGTACAATTGTGTTTGCCATCATGTATGCTTCAAGATAAAATATTCTGATACCTTGTGCGTAGCATGGTTTGGAAATATTAATGCAAATATGAACAAGCAATATTTGATGCCTAGAGGTAACTGCATAAACACCTGGAGGTACACTTGGCTGTAATGAGTTAAACAAGTTTTTGTTTCAAACTGGTGGTCCTTGGTGGTTTCTTCATATTACGCAGTGGATTACTTTTTGAGTTTGTTTCTGTGGTGGTGACACAAGCTCCTTTCTTTTGTTCTTCAAGTTTTATCAGTTCCTTGTTTGTAGCTGTGTTTTTTCTCCTCAACATTTACAAGTCATGTAACTCAGAGGAAGATACCCTGTACTCAAATAACATCACTAAAATATAGTACTTTATCCTACTTTCCCTGGGACTAACCAATAAGTTCATCACTTTTAAAAATGAACCCATAAAATACTTATCATTGCTGGCCTTGCTGTTAGCCCTTGCACAACATCTTACAACCTAACAAACAATTTAATATCACTCTACTAAGTTGGCATGTATGCTTTTAACTCATATGATGCTACTAAGTAACCTGCAAATACTGTGAATAATACCCACCATCTCCGATATAATAAAACACACCATCTCATATAATAATTCCCACCATCTCAGACTTCTCTCCATCGGGTTCCTTTTACTCTCTCATTCAACAAGATTGACCCTCACTATTCACTGCCATTATTTTAACACTTGTTTTAACTCAAAAACCTCTTTCGTTATCCTGTTGCTCCTTCAACAACCACTTTACCCCTAATGTTTTTCCCCTGTCCTTGCATCTATGCTTCATCTAAGTGCTTCTCCATCACTGACAAGAAATAATTCAAATATTCAATAATATGTATTATACCACTTTTTCATGTAAATACAATACGTACTACTACTAATCCTCGTGGTTCCTTTGCCTGAACAATACTTTCTCAAACCAATCCAGCTTGAATGTAAACAATCTAATAATAACATTGATACTCATACTTTACTTTCTCATTGACTGAATTTTTTGACTTTTCAGTCTTTTAATACAATTTGTATATGATTATTTTTCAATTTTTTTTGTAAATATTTGTTGCATTGATCCTTTAAAATTCTGTACGTGTACAGTATAACAATTTCAGTTGTGCTTGTAACATCTTTCTTAAAGAAGTAACTTCTTCCTGATATATTTGTAACCTGATAGAGGAGCCT